>NW_026921562.1:0-18938 GCF_032062105.1 Saccostrea cuccullata | reverse complement strand
AAAATGAGTGTACGAAGATAGCTAACAGTGTCCATTGAAGTAATTCAAATTCTGGGCAGACCAAACAACCAACTTTTAAAAAAAGGAAAGGTAGGACCAGGTGCTAATTAGGGGTCAACATCATCTGTCGACCGGTCATACCCGTCCTGTACATGTACATGTACTCCTTGTCATTATAAGGGAAACCAAAATTCTCTTTCTATTTTTAATTTGGAAATAAATAAATATTTCTGCAGAAATAATTATCATAAAACATTGTTCATTGTCCTGAATATTTGATGTTCAAAATAGTTTTGTATTTTATTGTGTTAAATCATTTGCTTTACACTTCATCTCCTTTTTTGAATTCTGTTTCTTCAAAACTGAAGCAAAATTTCTTTACTGTAATAACTGATATTTTTTGTTTTATTTATTATACAACTGACATCACAATATCCCGGTGTAGGGTTCAATTTTTCATTTTCAGTATTTTTCTATGGGATCCAGTTTTTTTCTTTCAACGATTTTGCAAGAACCCCACTTCAATTTTAAACGGTACTTTTGCATAGATAATTCATTCGAAGACTGCTGGACAATATTATGGTATATTTTGAGACAGAAATGATTTTAGTTACACAGTAACATAGATTTTCATATCAAATAATGTTTTTCATTACCCTTTAATAGGCTTCCCGGGATATTACCGGAAAATCTGGCACAAATTTTTATTTAAAGTAATTTATCATACATATCATGTTCACGTTTCAGAAAATATAATTATTTCTACACAACAAATGTACCGTTCAAATTCACTTTAAAAATATTTAAAAGTTAATAAAAATGATTAAGAGAATTATGTAGCATGTTTACCTTCAAATTGAATAAGCCCCACCAACAAAGACACTATCATCCATACTATAAGACTGTATAAATATTGGTTCATTTTCATGTTGAAAGCTCATGCGTTACTTAAGAAAATTACCGCTTCCATTTCATCGCTCCCAGACATGAGGCAAAATGTAAAAATGGAGTAGTACTTGAAATGAAGAATTTGGACTGTCAATTAATGTCACGCCACTCCCCTTTTCATTGTTAATTAAATTTTATTCATTTGACGTTTATAGCTTTTTTTAAATAGTCTGTTAAAATATTTTAAAGCTAAATATTGAACATTGAGATATGCATTTATTTGAACATAATTATGCAGCTATGAATTTATGAGCTTTTTTCGGAGATAATAAAATAATTTTCCTCATATTTTGTCTGTCAATTTTGCTTCATCAATTTTGACGTTCGTTGAAAAAAGTTTTTGTTGATTTTCAGTTACCTATAAAAATCTTTGTATGGAAGCTTTTACAATAAACAGACCAAAACGCTTAAGAAATGTCAAAATCCTTTGCAATTATTCAAAGAATAAATTTTCTCTAATGTGTTTCCATTGTTCAGGGTAATTGACACAGTATGCTGCATATATTTGCTAGTTTACAAACATACAGATTTTTATCTCGAAAAGAACATTTTAGGAAGCATTGGCGTGAAAGATTATTTTTTACATATTGAAATTGTTTGAGGTCTTAACCAATTCAATTTAAATTTTACTTAATTAAAATCGTTGAATTAAACATTCTATAAATGCATTATACAGAGATTTAATAGTATATCAAAATGTTTAAATCTTATTAAGTTATACAAATATCTTTGCATTTACAAGCAAACGTTCATGTTCGAAAGGGTATTACTGAAAAGTAGAAAAAAAAATACATGTACCTCATAACATGTACATGCATATTCAAACTGGATAAAACATTAAAAAAAAAAGATTCTTTAAATTTGTGGAGGTCAATTTTCAAAGTCACGGTCATTCAAGTATTTGCAGTAATTTAATAAACTAGAAAATAATATAAAATGACTAAAATTTCTAAGGTGAACCACTAACATCATAATGTGTTGCATTTAGACAAGGACGATGCCAAAGGAATATCAAATTTTTGTTATGAAACGTGTTTTAAAAATCGGCGTACACATGGACTGAGGAAATCAGACGCCTGGGAATAGGAGAAAGTGTAACACAGTGACTTTTTAATTCACAATTGGGTTAATATTTGATTCTCGTGTACAGAGATAGTAAATTGTCTGTAGTTTATTCATATATCAAAATATTATCGTAATGCACTCGGGAATATTGAGTGGAGACCACTCTGCAGTTGTAAAAATATCAGGTGGGTGGTATTCAATTTCAAAAAAACATATTGTTTTATTTTAAAAAGATCTTTCAAATTCACATTATAAACATGAAATGACTAAACATATCTTTCTTAAGTTAGATTATGTAGCCTAAATAATCTTCTTTATAAATAGAACATTTACAATCACGTAATGTTCAGTTTCTTCCCTCTTACGAATATTTTAAGCATAGACAATTAAGGTACTCGAGCAACGACAATTTTTCATGTGGAGATTTGGAATACTGGTATTGCAGTGAATGAGTCAAGGGTTAAACATTGACCTGTGTGTAAGACAAATCCAAATCAAGTTATATAGGAATAACATAAAGAAACTTGAATCACCATAGTTACTGCAACAATTTAATAAAATGTTTAATGATTAATCTCTAGATGACATAACGATGCAGTACATGTGTGGCAACGCACTTTGAAAAAATTACTCACTTTGAAAAAAATTTTCAAAGTGCGTTCAAATTGGGACAAAATCAACGCACTTTGAAAATTTTTTTCAAAGTGCGTTAAGAGATTACATCAATATATTTTACCATGGAGACACTTAACGCGCTTTGAAAAAAAAATAAGTAAAAAACAAAAATTTTGCATTTAAATTTTAGTAATAGAAAGATTCTATTTCAGTGAACATTATTTATCTTTCAAAGAACTTATAATTTATTTATTTTACTTCTCCCGTCGAGAAGAGAAGACGACCGGTAGATGATCTCTCAGTCCAAAAGAGGGTAATCCGCATTTTCAATGCCTATATGATGTATATCTTTCTAAAATAAGTGGGGGGATAAGCCCCCCTCCTCTTGCCCTTCGGCCGGTTTCGATGCCTATGCTATACCCAAACAATGGATATATATGTATTTACATTACCGGTATGACATTGAAAACTATCAATTATTGAATTAACTTAAACAGATGAAAACTAGAAATTTTTTAAGTACAGTAAAACGTAAGAGAGAGAAAGATTTTTTTCATAGTCTCGAAAAATCAAATTGCTCCTCTTGCTTTAAGATAAATACTTTGTTGTAAGTCGTTAAATTTTAGCCCCCCCCCCCCCCCCCCTTACATCCACATATTACAGACAAGAAATTTTCAAAAGAAACGGAAATAATAATATTAAACAATCAGTTCTCTATTTTTTCTAAAAGACCCATTTCCCTTTTATAATGTTTATCAAAACCTTAAATATTTAAAACGTCAATATCTTAGGTCCTGATTTGACCTTATCACCAAAAAGTTATCCAACCAGGGTCAATTATTTATCATACCGATTATTTGTAAGAATATCGATCAAGCTTTACATTTTTTTTCAAAGTGCGTTAATATGGTGGATATTAACACACATTGAAAAGAAATTTAATTTTTTCAAAGTGAGTTAGCTTGGTCCCAAATTTAACGCACTTTGAAAAATTTTTTCAAAGTGCGTTATAACATACGTACGGAAGCCCATTTAGGACCTATCCAAAAATATTTTTGAATTCGTTATAACGAATTTAATTTGTTATAACAGATTCACTGAATTCGTTATAGCGAATTTTATCTGTTAAATGTACAGATTATGTATATTATTTCAAAAATATATAAAAAATTTAATCTGTTATTAAATAATTTTCTCAATTCGTTATAACTTTTATGAAATATATAGATAAAAATCTGTTATTACAGATTAAAATCTTCAACAAATCCAAATACCTTTTTTTTTGAACGGGAGAATGTAATAACATTTTTGTTAATTATAGATTTGTTGAATGTCGTTATAACGAATTTGAATCAACATTCATTTTCATCTTTTATTTTGTTGAAGTTTCAAAGAAATATAACAAAACGGTTTAATTCTCTTCATTAAGATTTTATTCTATAATTATACAGTTATAAGATAATTCTTTCTATTTAATATAACATAGGTTAAAACGAAGCTTCAAAAAATCTGTAATAACAATATTTTCTCTAAAATGGCTTCGAATTGAGCATATAAAGTAATTCAAGCAGAATAATCCAAGACATAATAACAAATTAAATTCGTTATAAAATAGATTTTCATCCATCAAATGTGTAATAACAAATTAAATTATTTATAACGATATATCAATTAATTTTTTTTTTTTTTGATAACACATATAAATTCGTTATTTGTATGGACGGTTCACTTTCACTTTGATATACTTTGATGATATCCACTCCAAAGGCAAAAAAGATAATGAAACAATTTATTGAAATCTTTTTATGAATCGAATTTTATTATTTTATGCAAATATTTTTTGATTAGGTTGATCCTTACGTCGCGTGTTCGAAATCCCACTGTGGGACGTGGACCTTAGATGAGGTGAAAATTTCCCGTGTCGCAGTAATGCTGGCATGAAAAAGTACTAAACAATGTAATGTATATATTTCCTCTACATGTTATGTAATCAATACAGTTAAGCAATATACAATTATGTCTCCTTTAATTTCTTTAAAGTCCTGAAAGTATTTATATGTTTGTTTTCCACAAGTTAGTTGTCAAATCAATACATATTGAAAGAAATCTAATTTTAAATCAAGTGATACCAATAGTTATTAGCGTGATATGAACTATGATTTATGGTTTTTGCAGTAATAATAAATGCTTTAAACACTATGTATTGTTAAAAAAAAAAAATAGAAGAAATAGAGGAAAGTAATGTATCGATAAATATTAAAATTCTGCGCTTTTCTTCAAATGTCTGGATAATAATAGTTTTTTTTTTCAAAATATAAATATTTCAATTTTCAAGAAGAAATATAGGTGTTTTTATTACCATTGCTTGAAATCATTTACTCATTTTCCCTATAACATGATTTACTCTAATGAGGAAAGTTTTGAATTTCCGTGTGTTAATTCACATTACTTTGAGAATTGATAGACATCTTTGTGAGTGTTTTCAATTATTCAGTGCCTGGTTTTCAGAACCTGAGGATAAGAATTCTTCTTGCTCATTGGTTCTTGTGGAGAAAATTTTAAACAAAATTCCTATATATTCCTAAGTTTCATCGTCCATTGTAGCCCCATCCTGCCCCTGGGGGTACGTGATTTGGATTTGAACCTGCACTTTATATTGAAGTTCAACATAAGCTTCAACTCTTCTAGCCTATTAGTTCATGAGAAGGAATTTGTTTTAGTTTTTTCCCCACATATTTCCTTTATAGGGGAAAAATAACTCGCGGTGTTAATATTCGCTATATTCACGGTGTTAATAAATCTGAATTCAGCAGTGAATAAATTTTCAATTTCCAAGTTTTATTAGGAAATTTGACAGTAGACAACGATAGGGCTACATACATATACGCGAAATACATGGTCATTTCGGCCGGTAATTACGAGTAGTACTCGTCAATCAATTAATTTAGTTATCACGCTTAACTTAAATTCAAATCCGCAGATAATAACCCGTATTTGTTAAACAAGCTGTTTTAATAGCCAACGCTACATGTTTCATCAATCAAAACACGTGGGTCATGGGTTTTGATTATCCGTGCGTAACTATTGTTACCATGTCTATTTGTTACACATATGAGTTTTTATCGACATTTTGGTTTTAAAAAATCATTCAAATAACTAATAGATAGAACTCATTGTAACGTAGGCAACATTATTTATTATACTTTATGAAATAGATCTTTCATCCAATCAAATGTAATAGACATTTGATGTTTAGAAAAAAGGACTTTTGATAAGTGCACTTGTTTTAATTAATCGTCAATTTTTTTTATATCAAATCTAATTATTTTATTTAAACCTACCCCGTTGTTCGTGAAATAAAGTCATAACACTGATTATTAAAGCTGACATGAACTCTTAAAAAGTCATCATTTTTCATCTTTGTACGACTTACTACATTCCTGTACGCCTTTGTCCGCCATATTTCTTCGATTCCGCCATATTTAATTGAAAATTTTTGGTCACCTGTACCTGCTATATATAGCTTTGTATGATTGCTTCACTTGAGTGATTTTCTAGCCTGACTGTCGACATGTACACATCTCCGATAACAAAGTTTTTAGAAGTCCATAAAAAAATACATGTTTGAAAAGTAAAAATTCAACAAAAAATAGAAATCTTTAAATTATTTTTGAATGCATTTGCTGCAATATAGAAAATAATCTTACTACATGTACATCAAACACCCATGCAGGACGAGAAAACGCGTCAAACGCAGTGATAAAAAACATTTACCTGACTACTGCCATCGTTACAGGAATGTGCACATGTCGAAAGAATTATCCTATTTTACTTTTATTGAAAAATGCATCTCAGAAGTCATGTAATCCATTGCTAACTTAACAGTAAAAGATGCTTGGACACACGTGGCCCATGCCGATCATTTTATTTGTCAGGGAAAATATCAAAGGTTGAAAGCTCAGTGGGGTTGATTGAAGAAAAAGTATTTTTTTTCAAAAATAAACATTACTCTTGTCTGTACATATTGTAAATAAAATTTACGATTAAATACATGGTTTAACTTCATCAAATTCATAAAAAAGCAGGCATTATTACATTTGTACGAATAATTCACCTTTTGAAGATATTTTCCCGTGATATGAAGGGGGGGGGGGGGGGCTGATAAAACATGCATAACACTCTCATAAAAATAATGTAAGAAAAACGTCTGAAACTGATTGGATTTCTTTATGATCAATTATTATCAAATAAATACTGTGTATTGGCTTTATTAGACCTAATATAATTTGATTTAAAGTTATTTATAATTTTATGCACTATGAAAGAAAAAGTGAGCACGTTCACATACCCCACGCTCCCCCAAAAGTCGAAGTACTGAAATTCCCAGAAAAAAATAAAGGAATCGTAAGTTCCTTGTAATATGCACATCTATGCACATTGTGTCCTAAATATCTGCAAAGTTTGACGAAATTGTGTACAGCGGTTTATGAGGAGTTGCGTTGAAAAACTGCTCACCTCTATATTCAAGATATGGCCAAAATATAAATGTAAAAGTGCGGACATTCCCGAAATATAAAGAATTCGGAATTTCCTGGCGATGTGCAAATCTACACACACACATTGTCTCCTATAAATATCTGAAAAGTTCGAAAAACTCTGTACAGTGGTTTATGAGAAGTTGAACTGACCAAAAAAAAAAAAAAAGACTGACTGACGGGTCAAAAACATTATACCTCACGCGTGGGGTATAATAATCGAGTTTGATTCTTTGGTACAACGATAATGAAAATAGAATTTAATGTGAATTAAATTTTTAGACATAAATAATTAATGATTATTAGAAAAAGCATATAGGAATTTCCTCGTGAGAATTCCACATTCTACCTAAAACTAGCTTTTTAAAAACTCTCTTTTCTGTTGTCCAAGTTCGACACATACGTTTGAGAAGACATTTTCCCAATGTTCCCATTCCTGTGATTTATATTTCACGTTTATTATATCCCCCGCCTGAAAAGTGGGAGGTAATAGTTATGTCCGTTCGTCTGTCTGTTACGCTCTGGGATGTCTCTTACCCGCAAATCCTCTTACACCACTTAGAGAAATTTAATGAAACTTTCAAAGAATCTTAAGTTTATTACATATTACCATTATGCACCTCCTATTTTACTTTTTGATCTGACACGTATGGGTTTAGCGAAATATGGACTTTGCATTATAACCATATGGGAGGCAGGGGGTATCATTTAGTGAGTTCATTGCTCATAATACATGTACGTCTAGTTTCTCTTTCAATTTGGGCGTTTGGGTAAATTTCCTGTCCAAAGTAAAATTATTCAATTTATGAAGTTCGACATCCCGCCTGAAAAAAATCCTTGATCTGGCCTAAGGCATAATAAATGGTACAGCGCAAAGTGCGTAGGATTTAATACCTATCATTGCCCCAACGGGTGGTTACAGAGAGAGAGAGAAAGAGAGAGAGAGTTCAATATACAAAAAAATAAATAATCATTATCCGTATTCAACCAGTGTCACGTATCCCTACCCTAGCTTTTAAAATTATCTCCCAAATTCACCTACAGAAATTATTTATATATATAAAAAAAAATACCTAGACTATCAGGCAGGGATACTGAAATCTCGAAATACTTCCTGTAACAACAGAATTATAAAACAATTACATTCCTCAAAATGCACATACTTTGTGGTCGGAGTGACACATTTAAAAAAAAATCTCAAAACTGAATTCGGCAGAAATGTCTGTCTTTCAAGAATATTTAAATAACGGTCATGTCAATTATTTTTGTATGCCCCCCCCCCCCCCGTCCAAAAAATCAAATGCCTAAATGTCAATCTGAACAGGGGATGGCCTTTCTCCGTGTGTGTATGTGTTAGAAAATGTATAGATAATGTATAGATGTACACATAAAAATTTGTATTCTGGTTAATTGCTTTTAAGATTTGAAGTAAATTTTAGCCGTACATCAAATTACTTTGTTTAGATTTGAGATTAGTACTAAAATAATCAGTTATAATTGACAAATGAATTTTGCGACGCAAACCAACTGCAGACTATATACATGACTTTGTATAGAATGTATATTAGAACTACATGTAGATAAACAATTCACAATTATAGCTTATGAACATCAGTTATAATATCCCCCCCTTTCAGCCGCGCAAATACCAAATAACTTCTCTTTCCACTTTTGATATTTTCCCTGACCAAAATCTGATCAGCACGGGCTAAGTGTATCGTCGTGCTAGTGTGTACGGAGTAATGAGTGTGTTTACTATTGAGTTTTTATGAAGTTTATTTCTTTTTTGTGATGCATATTTCAATAAATGGAATTCAGGGTGTATTTCACTTGACTTGTGCACATCTTCGAACCTATGCAGTAACCTTATTACCAGGTATGGGTACGTTTACAGCGTTCGAGGCGTTTTCTCGATATGCATCAATTGCATAGGACCTGCAAATCAAAGACGTTGGTTGTTTTGTTCCATTCAAATGATATAATTTCAAAATGTGTTTGCAAATTTTGCTTTTTATTTCAAGTTTATTCTGCATAAATTGGCGCACTGTAAAAATACGTACTCATCCAAACTTGCATTTTTTTCGATTGATTCAAATCAATAATCATTCAAAAATATTATTATTATGTTGTTTATTTTGTTTTTGAAATGTCTTGATCACCTCAGGTGTTCTCATATGCTTTACCATCGGAGATGTGCACAAGTCTACCCAATCCAAAAAATCATTCAAGTGTAAAGAGCGCATTGGGGTATACATCGTTACAATGAGACAAGGTATCTGAAAGAAATATGGCGGAATACGGCTAGAGTTGGTATGAAACAAGTCGTACATAGATGAAAATGTTGCGTTTTTAAGAATTCATGTCAGCTTTAATATCGTTTACATGTAGCTATGGTATGGATAAACAGATAACCAATTCCGCGAATTCAAGAAACCGCGATCGTGTCAGATGAGAGAAAAACGTGAAAATTACAACACGTGAAATTAATCCCCTAAACAGTAGTTCATGAGAAGGAATTTGTTTTAGTTTTTTCCCCACATATTTCCTTTCTCCTTCCTCACAAAATTGACCTTGGCGTCTAATTTTTAGCATATCCGAAGGCTCAAGTGAAATTCAAATGAAAGACCACGCCCTCTTCCAAGGACAGATAATAATAAATAAGTGAAACATATATGGCATCATTTAAAAATCTTATTCTCAAGAACCACTGGGCCAGGAATATATAGTGATAATCATTAAACATTTTCTTCTCAAGAACGACTCGGCCGAGAATAATGAAACTCACAAGGAATCATCTTTAGATTGTGTAGATTCCAGTTTCTTTAAATCACGGACCTCCAAACATCAGTGGTAGGATCAGGTGCCATGGAGGAGTGAGCATCCCCTGCCGACCGGGAAAAATAAAGAAATATTTCAAAACATTTTTTTCAAGTTCTACATAAGAAAAAAAAGGAAAAAATCTTCCCAAGAACAGAAAAGCTATGTTTAGTCATATTGACATGTAAGCATCTCCATGTCTTAAAGATTTGAATTCCTTCAAATCATGACCCCTTGGGGTAGGGAGGGGCCACAGTGGGGGGATCAAATTTTCACAAAGCAATATACAGGTAGTAAATCTTTATAAAGATCTTTGAAAATCTTTTTCTCAAGAACAGCAAAGTTATTTGCCATATTTAGGCATCCTCAAGAAGTATAAAATCCAACCCCTTCTTCTGGTAAACCTTACAGCACTGAATTGATTTGTGCTTTTTCCGAACCGATGTGTTCAGATGAGCGATGTGGTTTTTTGTTCCCTTGTCTTCCTACCTTTGGGATCATAATGTACACAATCTTCACTATATAATGAATGAACATAAATTTTAAGTATGGATCTTCAGTGGTTCCTGTGAAGATTTAAGATCATATCTTTTTTATTTCCTTGTGGCCCAACCTAACTACACAAAGATGCTTTAATTTGTATTTTATCTTTTCAAACCGATTGGTTTTGTGAAAAGAAAAGATGCCATGCTGCAAATTTGGTGAAAATCGATATAGTCGTTTTTAAAATAAAGTCTAACATGTGAAAGGTTGACACACTTGCAGTCAGACAAACTGAGGCAAAACAAGAGGCCCATGGGCCACATCGCTCACCTGAGAAGCTTTGACCATTCTGTTCTTTACTAGATTTCCTCCTTGTAATACATTTTGTGACCCCACCCTACCCCACTGATAATAATTTAGACAATTTGAAATCTACACTACCCCAGGATGCTTCCACATAAGTTTCAGCTTTTCTGGCCCAGTGGTTCTTGAGAAGAAGATTTTCAAAGATTTTTCCTATATATTTCGATGTAAAACTTTGATTCCCCATTGTGGCCCCATCCTACCCTCGGGGGTCATGATTTGAACAATTTAAAATCTACACTTCTCAAGGATGCTTTCACATAAGTTTCAGCTTTTCTGGCCCAGTGGTTCTTGAGAAGAAGATTTTTAAAGATTTTTCCTATATATTTCTATGTAAAACTTTGATTCCCCATTGTGGCCCCACCCAATCTCCTGGGGTCATGATTTGAACAATTTAGAATCTACACTACCCCAGGATGCTTCCACATAAGTTTCAGCTTTTCTGGCCCAGTGGTTATTAAGAAGAAGATTTTCAAAGATTTTTCCTATATATTTCTATGTAAAACCTTGATTCCCCATTGTGGCCCCGCCCAATCCCCGGGGGTCATGATTTGAACAATTTAGAATCTACACTACTCAAGAATGCTTTTACATAAGTTTCAGCTTTTCTGGCCCAGTGGTTCTTGAGAAGAAGATTTTTAAAGATTTTTCCTATATATTTCTATATAAAACTTTGATTCCCGATTGTGGCCCCGCCCAATCCCCGGGAGTCATGATTTGAACAATTTAGAATCTACACTACCCCAGGATGCTTTCACATAAGTTACAGCTTTTCTGGCCCAGTGGTTATTAAGAAGAAGATTTTTAAAGATTTTTCCTATATATTTCTATGTAAAACTTTGATTCCCCATTGTGGCCCCGCCCAATCCCCGGGGGTCATGATTTTAACAATTTAAAATCTACACTACCCCAGGATGCTTCCACATAAGTTTCAGCTTTTCTGGCCCAGTGGTTCTTGAGAAGAAGATTTTTAAAGATTTTTCCTATATATTTCTATATAAAACTTTGATTCCCCATTGTGGCCCCGCCCAATCCCCGGGGGTCATGATTTGAACAATTTAGAATCTACACTACTCAAGAATGCTTTTACATAAGTTTCAGCTTTTCTGGCCCAGTGGTTCTTGAGAAGAAGATTTTTAAAGATTTTTCCTATATATTTCTATATAAAACTTTGATTCCCGATTGTGGCCCCGCCCAATCCCCGGGAGTCATGATTTGAACAATTTAGAATCTACACTACCCCAGGATGCTTTCACATAAGTTACAGCTTTTCTGGCCCAGTGGTTATTAAGAAGAAGATTTTTAAAGATTTTTCCTATATATTTCTATGTAAAACTTTGATTCCCCATTGTGGCCCCGCCCAATCCCCGGGGGTCATGATTTGAACAATTTAAAATCTACACTACCCCAGGATGCTTTCACATAAGTTTCAGCTTTTCTGGCCCAGTGGTTCTTGAGAAGAAGATTTTTAAAGATTTTTCCTATATATTTCTATATAAAACTTTGATTCCCCATTGCGGCCCCGCCCGATCCCCGGGGGTCATGATTTTATCAATTTAAAATCTACACTACCCCAGAATGCTTCCACATAAGTTTCAGCTTTTCTGGCCCAGTGGTTCTTGAGAAGAAGATTTTTTAATGACCCCACCCTATTTTTGTCTTTTCTTGATTATCTCCCCTTGTGAAGGGATTTGGCCCTTCATTTTAACAATTTAAATTTCCCTTTACCCAAGCATGCTTTGTACCAAGTTTGGTCAAAATTGGTCCAGTGGTTCTTGAGAAGAAGTCGAAAATGTGGAAAGTTTACGGACGGACAGACGGACGGACAGACGGACGGACGGAATAAAACAACCATTTGGCCATTGTGCTCTTTTTGAAACGTTTTCCATTCTTCTGTTTTAACATTCTTCTTCAGATGCCCCATTTTGCAATGACTTAAATTAGGCAAATCATAATTCTTAGGCACTTAAATAACTTTTCCTTTTTGAAAAACCACTCCTTCCATTCCAGATCCCTCGGTTCCATCTATCTTATATCTATATATAAGTGTCAGATATAAGATATGCTCTACATTTCATTCACATTTACAGATAATAACACTACTTTATTAAATATCTTGAAAGATACATTTAAATCTTTAGTATACCTGTTCAAGAGATATCCTTGCTCATGTTCCCCATAAGAGACTGGAATCATTGCAGTGGCTGTTTCTTTAATTCTGTAATTTTTACTTTGAATCTCTATTGGTTCTATATCTTTTTGCTGTGTAGAAAAAACGCCTTTCTTTGAAAAGACAGACTTCCTCTCTTTTGATTCTGCTGGCTGTTCTGTTGTGAAAACTGTTACTTCTTTTAGATATTTCTTCTGAAAACCGGTGTGCTTTATCCTTAAAAAATCCATTGCTTTCATTCCTTGACATTTTAGGACTTGTTTTCTCGCTTTTGGATTCTGACATTGTGTGCTGTACAGGGAGGGTAGGGTCAGTAAGACGCATTTTTGTTACACCTGCTTTTATTGTAACATGAGCATTATGACCCGAATGTTCTCGCTTTTTTTCTGTTGACTGTGGGTCGCTTAGAGATCTGACCTTGTGATCTTTTTCATCGGAGAGCCAGTATGTTCTTATTTCAAACAATCCACTACTATTCGGTCGCATCCCATCATTACTGTTTAATTCATAGCCTTCCATTTCCCCAGAAGAGAGTACCTTCGTTTTTGAGGACATACTGCCGTCTTCTAGCCATACAGTTTGCTCTTGATCCTCGCCAACAGACAAAATCGGCCCATTCTTTTTATGTTGCAGGTGTTTTTGCTCGGCATCGATATGAAGGTTAGAAGTTGGTGGTGTATCAACCTCAAAACAGTCCTTTTCATTTTCTTTAAAGATGGTTTCGGTCGTCCAGCTGTTTGTATCTGTCCCATTAATTTTAATGCGCAAGAATCCATTTTGTCTTTCATCGGGTAATTCGTATTTACACGAATCTGATCGGTTCTTTCCTTTGGCTTTGATATTTGATGCAACGGTATCAGAATTCAATGAACTACGCATTTCTCCCGACTTTTCACCTGCTCTTTGACCTAACTCGTTTGCTTTGCTTTCAGACATTCGTACTTGCATTTTACTCAGAATCTTGTCTTGTGGTCGTGGGTTAGATGAATAAATACACCCAACGTCTTCTTTAACTGCAACTTTCTCTGAGATTACTCGGTCCTCAAATTTACGGCTGCTTGAATCAGCTCCATAATGGGATTTGCTTTCATCCGTTTGTTCACCACTAGACATCATAATAGTAGAACTTGATTTTTTAACAGAATAATGTTCCCACCCTGATTTCTCATTCTCAATTCTGCCATAACTCTGTCTGTTCATTTGTCCATCTTCTAAGTGCAATACATCACCCATTGTATTTAATGTTTGATGCGCCTCAAGTGGAACATCTGTCTGGCAGCCACTATCTACAGTAGAACCTGTCTTTTTTGAAGCACAATAAATGGCCATGTTCTTGTTTGCTTCTTTATGACTACAACAATATGGACATCTGTTCACCTTTTCTGACCTTTGGTAAAACTTAGAACTATTTTCTTTTGTAATGGAAGCATTTTTTACCGATTCTTTATATTCTTGATGATCCAATAAAGTACCTGCTACAATACTGTTTTTGACTTTGCTCATTTCATCTTTCGTTTTGGCATGCCTGTCAAACATAAAGAGGTCCGATTCATATCTTCTTTCCTTGCTTTCTGAAGTCTGGTATACAGCAACGTCCGTTTCTTCTCTTTCGACAGGAATCCAAGCTGTTGTTTCAAATCTTTCATTTTCAGCTTTGGAATTGTCCTGTAAATTTTGCCTAAATTCACTGGAACTTCTTTGAATCCAAGATGAACGAGCCAAAGATGTGTCAATTCCTTGATCACTGACAATCCTCTCTTTTGCAGTTACGGAATTTCCGTATCTTTCCTGCCCGAATGCAATGTTGCCAAACCAGCCGTGACTCTCTGAATTATGGTATTTAGAACTCATGTCTAATTCAGCTGCATTAGTCGAGAGATATCTGTCGCTATGGAGGCTTGATTTTGTCTCTTTTCCGTTTTTAGGTTTAGAATCTCCATATCTATGAAAAACAGGTTTTAGACAGCTCATGAAAGAACACAATTATCAATAAAGAAAGTAAAAAAATTAAAAATATCATAAATTGTTAGATGTCTACAATACCTGTCAGCTTCATGCATTTGTGAGTCTCTACTTGAAGCATATCTATAAAAATGTGCTCCATGAGTATTCCAATATATCGGGATAGATCTTGGTCCCTGGAGGGATTTCTTTTGTAATATTATACTTTGGTCAGAATTTTGTTCATAAAAAGTTCTTTTCTTCTTGTGTCGTCTACGTCTACGTCTACATCTGAAATGATGCAGGAAAAACATTTAAAGTGCCCTTTTGTTTTAAAAACGGTCTGCACTATTTTAAAGAGAAATGATATGTTTCTGCAAACCATGTTCATTTGAAGAACAAAGATATGTTAATGTCTCATCCGATGAAGATAAATAATATTATTATGCATGCAAAAAGAGCACTGGCTATTCCAAAAGTTGAAACGAAAGCGATGTCAGTAGATGTCATTTGTACAGCTGCTTGACATTGAACTTCTTCAGTAGTATTACGATCACAATGTGTACCTAGATCTGACAGAAAAGTCAATAATTCAGTTATTTAAAGAATGTATCGCATAGTGTACAAAATAAAGTATCTTTGATGTCAAATGCAATTAATAATATATAAAAGCATTGCTTTCAGTACTATTTTAACCTACAAATAATGTAATTATTACTATATGTTTTTATTGCAACAAAATAAAAAACAACGTACTGACTTAACATTCATACTTGACAAACTAAATGTCATATATGGTCTTATAATTGGTCTTATTTCACTTTACCTGGTAAAATTCCTGTACCATTAACAATATCCCTAAAAGCATATACCACGGTGAAGTATTCTAAAATCATCAGACAACCGTTATCTCCCTTCGAGGACCCACCAACTACGAAGTCTTTGTTGACTGTATATGATGCTGCAGGTCGAGAAATGCATTGATTGCTTGCTGCTTTGGTTTCCTTGTTAATACGAAGCTGTATCCCCTTCTGCCGACTCCAGGACATTTCAATCTGTATTAATTCTTCCATTTTGACGGCAGAAGTGTAGGTCATCCACTCTAATCTTTTTGTGCTGATTCGCACGTAAAGTTTGTTATTTTCAAACCACATGGCATAACCGTAGTTCGTAGCTTCTTCCCCACCATTACTGAATACATAACACTTAGAAGTCTGATTTCTTAATTTTAGATTTAAAACAAAGGTTATACCAAGATTACATTTCGCTACGTCTCCAAAACAACTGCCTGTAACATCCTCGAAAGAAATATGTTGATTTTCATTGAGATAAATCCCTTTCCCCCTTGTTAAACAAGTGTCAAACGTCGGATTGCCTATTCCTGCTATCGTTATGCTGTTTCTCCCTGCTGGTATATACATATTGTGGAAAAGGAAGCGAACAACTAGCACTACTACTAAACTACTAAACACTAGATATTTACATACTTAATTACATGATGAATTGGAATTTTTTTTTTTAAAAAACACTAATAAAGAAAGAAATCCGGACCGCTATGAAATGCGTCCGGTCTATCGGGTATACTCGGGCGAAGTGCGATTTACATAATTGAACGAATCAATTATGCTAATTAATTACGACAATCAGTAAATCGTACATTGTTTCATTCTCTCAAAATGGCGTAACTTTACTTAATAAAGAATAATCGAAGAAAAATAATGTAGCAGGGATATTTAAACATATGAATTATGATCAATTATAAATTTTGAAATATTTAGGGACTTATTACCGGGAAAAAATAATTAACAAAGGTGTAAGCAATACATAGTTATGAGAGTTGTTCGAGAGTTGGTGACGCAAATTAACTGTAGAATTTACACTAAATTGAGAGAATAATCTTGTTTAGTATCATCAGGAATTGGGTCTAGTTTACGTTCATTCTGGTGAAGTCATTCAGTTTGTTAATACCATTAGGGCGGAATGACTTCAATCTGTGCATCCAGAACTTTTCTTTGCTTTTTCTCTGAGCATCTGTCCATCTTGGGTTATGGTCAATCACCACTACTGTCATGTCCTCCCATTTGTGACCCTCAAGGTTGAAATGTTCCCCAACGGGTTCATTGAGTTTTTTGGTCCTAATGGTCGAACGGTGGTTATTGACTCTCCTGCGGAGATCTCCTGTTTCACCAATATACTGTTTGGAGCAAACTTTGCAACTGATGAGATAAATGCAGTTGTCAGTATGACAGGACAAATTCCCTAGTATTTTGTAGCTGCGGCCTGTAACAGGGCTGTTAAAACTGTCTGTGTCAGTGCTGTGCTTGCAAAGAAGACATCTTCTGTCAGAGCAAGTTTTAAAGCCCCCGTTAGGTAATGGGTTGTCCAGTCTGGTTCTTACTACCATGTCCTTTAGGTTCCTTGGGCGTCTGTATGCAGCCAATGGGGGTTCCTTAAAGACCTCTGCCATTCGTTTGTTTGAATGGAGAATTGGTAGAGGTCTTTAAGGAACCCCCATTGGCTGCATACAGACGCCCAAGGAACCTAAAGGACATGGTAGTAAGAACCAGACTGGACAACCCATTACCTAACGGGGGCTTTAAAACTTGCTCTGACAGAAGATGTCTTCTTTGCAAGCACAGCACTGACACAGACAGTTTTAACAGCCCTGTTACAGGCCGCAGCTACAAAATACTAGGGAATTTGTCCTGTCATACTGACAACTGCATTTATCTCATCAGTTGCAAAGTTTGCTCCAAACAGTATATTGGTGAAACAGGAGATCTCCGCAGGAGAGTCAATAACCACCGTTCGACCATTAGGACCAAAAAACTCAATGAACCCGTTGGGGAACATTTCAACCTTGAGGGTCACAAATGGGAGGACATGACAGTAGTGGTGATTGACCATAACCCAAGATGGACAGATGCTCAGAGAAAAAGCAAAGAAAAGTTCTGGATGCACAGATTGAAGTCATTCCGCCCTAATGGTATTAACAAACTGAATGACTTCACCAGAATGAACGTAAACTAGACCCAATTCCTGATGATACTAAACAAGATTATTCTCTCAATTTAGTGTAAATTCTACAGTTAATTTGCGTCACCAACTCTCGAACAACTCTCATAACTATGTATTGCTTACACCTTTGTTAATTATTTTTTCCCGGTAATAAGTCCCTAAATATTTCAAAATTTATAATTGATCATAATTCATATGTTTAAATATCCCTGCTACATTATTTTTCTTCGATTATTCTTTATTAAGTAAAGTTACGCCATTTTGAGAGAATGAAACAATGTACGATTTACTGATTGTCGTAATTAATTAGCATAATTGATTCGTTCAATTATGTAAATCGCACTTCGCCCGAGTATACCCGATAGACCGGACGCATTTCATAGCGGTCCGGATTTCTTTCTTTATTAGTGTTTTTAAAAATTCCAATTCATCATGTAATTAAGTATGTAAATATCTAGTGTTTAGTAGTTTAGTAGTAGTAGTGCTAGTTGTTCTTGTTTCTCTTTTTCCTTTGTTCTTATGACTTTCTAACTTTTTTCTTTGTCCTGAGGAAGGGACAGGGCGTCCCGAAAATTTGACAATTTTTATTGTTCGTGTCGTTGGTCATTTTTAGTGCTTTATATAAATTTCCATCCTTGACCTTGTATCTACTTTGTAGATCCGACATTTAGGATATACAGTGTTGTTGGTTTTTTAGTGCTTTTTTTATATATATATATATATATATATATATATATATATATATATATATATATATATATATATATATATATATATATATAAAAATATATTGTGAATGAAACACTTCGAAGTTATTTATTCCTCTTAGAAATACAGTGTTTTTTTTAATAGTAAATAGAAATTTTAAGTTTATTTTCTTATCAAACCAAATTTATAGCGAAGGATTACTTTTACAGACCCTTAATATTCTTCTTATCTATAAAGATAATAGTAAATGCAAAAAATGTTGGAATATTTACCTT
>NW_026921561.1:0-18987 GCF_032062105.1 Saccostrea cuccullata | reverse complement strand
ATATGTATAAAACAAAAATTCTCGACTAAGATGTTGGTACTACTGATAATGTTAAATAATTGATCCTTTCTTTATCTATTCAATATCCCGCGGCATTACACAATCACCATTCAAAATGTATCCATTATGATTTATCAGAAAGATGGCATTTACAGGGTATTTCAACACTCTAGTTTTTTATGATATTAAGACGTCATCTGACAACGTAACTTTTGTTTATAGGATTTCTTTGAGAAAAAGTAATGATGAGCGAGGTAAAATTTAAGTGGAGTGTGTATAGTGTCTATGGCTTACTTTTCTTAAAATATGTATCAAACTAATAAGTCATCCATTATATCATAATCATATATTCATGATGAATAGAAAAATTGATATGGTGCAAAACTGGATTGAAATTTGATTAAAAAAAATTAATAAAACCCCTTTCCCATTCAAAAATACTCTTAGGTTAAGATCTACACAGGCAACTTAGCCACATATGATTCTCATATGTGTATCATATGATTCTCATATGATTGGTTTCATATGAGAATCATAGAAAAAGGGCATCATATGTGAATCATATGAAGCAAATCATATGATTTACATATGATCCACATATGTGAATCATATGAAAATAACTACATATGATTTGCATATGAATGATTTAAGTGTGTTTCAAGCCATTTACATATGAGAATCATATGAAAATGGCATCATATGTAAATCATATGAAACACTTATGTGTGTTTCAAGCCATTTACATATGAGAATCATATGAAAAGGACATCATATGTAAATCATATGAAACACTTGTGTGTTATTTTTCAATATTTTTCACATTCTTGTACACATTTAAAAATCAGATATTTCTGCTTTAGATGAAAATCCATTACATTACAATGATCTATCTTCATTGGTTAAATATTTTAAAGTATCTTAAAATGCTTACACAACTTTTTGATAAAATTATTTTCATCAAGATAAATAACTTATTTTTCACAGTGTACATTCTAAACAAGAAAATATACAAAGAAGTCAGTAGCATTTGTCGATACATGTATTTAACATATTCTAACATGAGTACAAAGTATAAGATTTCAGCAAAATGATTTAGTAGTTAAACATGTATACTGTACATGTACAAATGAATAACATAATTAGTTCATGTATAAAAATACCATATGACATGAAAGTGTCTAAAGCAAAATTGAAATATCAGCAATAACATTTGTCATGTATTCTCTATTGTAAATTTTTAAAAAATCACGTTATTGATTATTCCAGCATACAATAAGAATATGGGAAATTTTCACAGCTCAAATTCAGACAAGATTGTGTACATCCTCCCCATTTCATAATTGTTCCATATATTTCCTTGTTCTTTTTCCTTCTGTATCTTTCAATTTTTTTCAGTTGTCCTCCCTTTGATCTTCCATGACCATTTTGAAAATCTCTTTGAACTGCATGTACCGTACCAAAAATGAATATCCACCACTTCTCCTCTTCCTGAACAATTTCTTTGTGGCACAGAATGGTCTCTACAAAAATTTCAAAAGTAAAAATAAAATAATTCTTAAATTCTATGAGTTATAAAAGTAACTTAGGTATAATCAGCAAACAAATGTATGCCCAATTCACTGACACAGATATGATACAAGATAAAACTAATGTTATATATGTTATACTAGGTGTTTTGAGGAATCCTATGATGTAATTTGCAAAACAATTACACTATTGAAAGATATACTTCATAATAAAATCATAAGAAGCAATTTTTTGTTATTTTGACAATTAAATTTGGAATGTTCAAACAGTATATATTAATTCAGAATGTCAAAAAATTAAGAAGATTCTGATACAAATACATGTATATTATTTTTGGACAAAAAATACAGACAAGTAGACAGGCAGAAAAACAGACATTGTGATTCCAAGATATCCCAAACTTTTGGGAAGACTAAAACAAAGTTTATTTAACAGTGTGTAGTTACCTTAACTTTGAAGCAAGCCTTGGATCTTGGGATTTGTTCTTTATCTTATGAGAGGCTGACTGTATATTGAACCTGTAAGACAAATACTCACAGTCTCACACAGTAGATATTTTCTAAGAATATACATTTAATTAAAACTGAAACTATTAAAAAGAGAGAGTACAAGTTTGTAGGTTCTCTATAGTCTTAAATATATCTAACATTTAACCCGAAACTATAGGCATGCGCACCATTCACTAGTGTTGGGGGGGGGGGGAAAATAATTTTCAGTCAATGAATACAGTGGACCTTCAGATATCCGGACGCCAGATATCCGGATGCTTCAGTATCCGGACGATTTCTCATCGGAACGAAATTTTTAAATGTTATTTTGTCTTGTTTAACTGGTGATTCAGATATCTGGATGTTTCACATATCCGGACAAATTGACTGGGAACCATAGCGTCCGGATAAATGAGGGTCCACTGTACATAGATGTAAATATTCAATGGATTAGCTAGCTGATGTTCTTTCAACACACATGCACATGTATTTATACCGTCACTGTAATAAATTTTTAGTTGAAATTCAAAAATCCAATTTATCCCCTCTCTCCCCAAAAAGTTATTGTATACTATATAGTTTCATAGCCTTTACAGCCAGCAAAATCTATTCATACTTTGCATATTTTAAGTGCACTGGATTAAAATTATAATGTAGAATAAAATTTCTAGAGTATTGAGTTGAGTTGAATTTATTTTTGATGAAGCCATGCAAACAATGTAGAATTATAAAAGAACAAAAAAAAATAAAGAAAGAAATATTCTGTCATAAAGAGACATACAGATACTTTGATATTTTATTGCAAGTATTTAATTGTGATGATGCAATCGTCTGTCAAATCAGCTTCAGGATCAATCGCCAGTCTTAATAACCATAGACCTAAAGCGAAGGGATCGCCGACTCCTATGACGTCACACTAGATATCACTATACGATCTCCCTCCGATTGCAGCGCCCTCACCGGGATGTATAGAAAACATCCGGCAGTACAAAGATTACGTTATTTACACCTACATTGTCGAGATATTTTAGCATGGAATGAATTAAACTTTTGCCGAATGTACCAAATTCTTTTTACTAATACACTAACGAGTTCTTTGAGCAGCTTTTGAGGTATTTATCTTGTTTTTAAGTGTATAAAAAGCTATACAGTTTGAGTATTTAACATGACAGATGATGACCATGATCAAAGAGAAGCTGTCAAATTGCATGCGAGGTTGCTCAAGATGCTGCTCGATGAAAAAAAAGTTCATATATAAGAAACAGATAGGCCTATTGATACGTGAATTTTTTAAAGAGCAAACATCTTATGCTTAATAGCAGTGTTTGACAACGCTGATATCGCAACAGACCCCTATGCATGACTAGGGTACAGTAACACAAGTAATGAGTACTAATAGGAGTATTCTTTGGCAAGCCTATATCCACCCCATTTTTTTTATTATAATGTAGGCAAGAAGTTCGATCCTACCCCCACCCCACCCCCACAGGATTTTCGAGTTTGTACGAAATGGACACATTTTCCTTTTTTTTTTTTAGCTTGTCAAACTTTTTTAGGGTTTGAAATTTACCATAGGGCTAAAAGGGGTAAAGTTGTTCCCATTTAAATATGATTCTTTTAATATAAAAAAAAAGAACATTTTCCCTAAATTCCTACCTAACAAGGTATAGGGAGTATAATTTCATAAAAAGAAAAAAAAAGGATAAGATTTACAAGTGCCTATGTGTTTTGAGCTACAGTAAGTTATTAAAACTTCTATTAAGCAGTTGATTCAAGATCAAACAGTTTGATCATAATGGCAGTAGATCTTGCATATATAAAATAATTACTATTGTTTGTTCTTCAAAGCTGCTGAACATGATGCTCAGCGATTATGATTTTGCTTTTTGCAGTTGTGATTGATTACATTGAAAATAAATATTTTAAAAAGACATTAAATATGCCATACATTTACATCTAAAACAGTGCTCACCAATATAAGCTCAATATAGAAAAGGAAAAGTCTAAAATTAAATGTAACAATGATTTTAATAATATTTCATTTACAGTCACATTATATTATTTAATATTTATATTGATGTAGTTTGTCTTTGAGTTATTATGATATACAAAAGTTAATTATAATCACATTCTGGATATACACAGTATAGTTGAAAAAATTGAAGTTCTAAACATGATAATTAAATCATTGAAATCCAGTCATGTGCAACTCAGCTGTACATACATGGGACACACCACTTGGCACTTGTTGATTTAATCCTGTGCAGGTTTGTGACCAATCTTTGTTCTTTCACATTTAACTCATCAAACCAGGTGGTACATGGCATGACCATGTTCTAAAATATTTTCCATAGAGTTTGGTGTGCAAGGCAGACCCCTATTCTCATTTGAGACACGGACAGGATATCTACAAAACCTATGGGGAAAAATGAAAAAAAAAAATCTCTTAGAAATTCTTTTCAACACTGACAATGTTGTAATCCTGAATTAACACGATTACATAAATTACAGAAATCCAACTTTTTAAAAATACATAATTATGAAGATCATTCACGGGAACATTTAGTCTCACTTTATTAAGTTGTTGATCTAAAACCTGTAAATGGCACAGGTGCTTGAGGACAGGACCCCCCCCCCCCCAAAATAGACCTCCGGGCCTGTTAGACTTTTTCACATAAATATAGACCCCAGGGCCTGTTAGACTTTTTCACTTAAATTATATATGAATGACACATTTGTGATAAAATCTATCCTATCAATATTAAGAAAATTTGATTAAACTAACATTCTATAAAAATTTTACCCCACTCTCGTTGATTTTTATATAGAGTGTAGGGTAGATTCTAAAGAACGTTTGCTTTAGGAAATTTTCTAATTTTTTGTATAGATCTTATCACAAATAAGTCAATGAAAGATTATTTATTAGAAAAAAGCCAAGGGGTCTATATCGAAAAAGGGTGTCCCATCCTCAAGCACTTATGGTAAACGGCACTTCACAATGTATTTATTATTTATATCAATTCAGCGAAGATCTAAAATTGGTCGTTGTTCAAATATTGGTAGATAAATTGTGTCCTTATTTTGTAAAATAATTAAGAAGATAAACATGTACTACCGTAAAATATAATCGACAGCATTCAAGGGATGTCACGTCGTAGTCAGCTGATGTCTGCAGTTAAAACGTTTCCATCGACTCCATAGCGTAAAGTTATAACTTCCGAAGTAGTAAATCGAGATCATTTCGTCGAAGACAGCTTAGATAAGTGATTGATTTTTCTAATTTCTTGTTATTTTCTTAAAGAATGCAGAAATCCGTGATGTGACAACATTGATTTCATTACAGGAAGTTTGTTTCTATACATCCCGGTGAGGGCGCTGCAATCACAAGAAGATAGTGATTGTGACGTCATAAGTCGGCAGTCCCTTCGATTTAGGTCTATGTAATAACTTATCAGCTTCGGGCTCTTTGGACTAAAAAAAAACAGCACTGTGACACTGAACTTAAGTTGCCGAATGCATCTATAGGCCATAAAAACAAACATTTTTGTCATTAAGTTTAGTTGAAGAAGGAATCCGGACTTGATAACGATCTCAAGATACATAACGCCAACTGACATACAAGGTTTCTACTTTCACTTTCATATCAGTACGTAACAAAACGAAAACAAATTCAAGTTTTAAAAAGTAGTAATGCCTTAAGCCTAACATGTAATGTTTACATTCATTCAGAAACAAATTTTATCCAACTTACTTACAGATCACGAACGAATTAGGTTTACGAAATGCATGCAAGTATTGAAGTAATAAGAATATTACATAGATTTAAGTTCATACGCACCTTAATGAAATGATATTGAAACAATATGAATCAAAAGTCTTTAAAATAATATTGTTAGGAGATCACTTGCCTTTTCCAAACTACCAACACGTCTGCTGCAGCATTGACGTCAAAAATGACGTATATTTTCATCCGATAAAAGACAAAACCGGCCCGGAGAAAAATACGGAATTATTTTTATTGTACTTAGCCAAACCCAAAAGATTTAAAATGAAAAGAAAATTAATTTATTCTTTATCTATTTTGTCTGGTAAATGCATTATTAAAGAAAAAAAATTGTAAAAAGTTTTTTTTAGAAGGGAAGGGGGGGGGGAGTGGGGGGATAAACAGAGCAAAACTTTACATATAATTAATTACTAACAAATTCTTTTGAATTAATGTACATTTAAATTTATCTTTAGATATATATTATTGAAATTGCAATTTTACTTCAGTATAACAAGGACAGATAAGTGAACACTGTTTCATATGATTCTCATATGATCACCGTTTCATATGATTCTCATATGATCACAGTCAAAACATTCGTATGAATTTTACCTGAGTATAACAAGGACAAATTAGTGAACATTGTTTCATATGATTCTCATATGATCAGTTTCATATGATTCTCATATGATTATTGTCAGAATATTCATATGATTCTCATATGCAGGATCTTTCATATGAGAATCATATGTATATAACTTCATATGATTTACATATGTGTAATCATATGATCCACTTATGATTTGCCACATATGATTCTCATATGATTGTATATACATTTGATTCTCATATGATCCACATACATGTATGATCCTCATATAAAAGGCAATGCATATGTGGATCATATGTGGCTAAATTGCCTATGTAAGAAGAATTAAAGTATTTTAAAGTATTTTCGTTTGTTTCATGATGTCATCAGATATTGACCATTTCCTGACATTCGTAACATATTTCCAGATGGCGTTCAGGATCATATACAATATGTAATTTCAGCTGAGAAGACTGTATATTGAACCTGTAAGACAAATACTCACAGTCTCACACGGTAGATATTTTCTAAGAATATACATTTAATTAAAACTTAAACTATTAAAAAGAGAGAGTACAAGTTTGTAGGTTCTCTATAGTCTTAAATATATCTAACATTTAACCCGAAACTATAGGCATGCGCACCATTCACTAGTGTTGGGGGGGAAAAAATAATTTTCAGTCAATGAATACAGTGGACCTTCAGATATCCGGACGCCAGATATCCGGATGCTTCAGTATCCGGACGATTTCTCATCGGAACGAAATTTTTAAATGTTATTTTGTCTTGTTTAACTGGTGATTCAGATATCCAGATGTTTCACATATCCGGACAAATTGACTGGGAACCAAAGCAATTTAGCCACATATGATCCACATATGCATTGCCTTTCATATGAGGATCATATGTGGATCATATGAGAATCATATGTATATACAATCATATGAGAATCATATGTGGCAAATCATAAGAATCATATGATTACACATATGTAAATCATATGAAGTAATATACATATGATTCTCATATGAAAGATCCTGCATATAAGAATCATATGAATATTCTGACAATAATCATATGAGAATCATATGAAACTGATCATATGAGAATCATATGAAACAATGTTCACTAATTTGTCCTTGTTATACTCAGGTAAAATTCATACGAATGTTTTGACTGTGATCATATGAGAATCATATGAAACGGTGATCATATGAGAATCATATGAAACAGTGTTCACTTATCTGTCCTTGTTATACTGAAGTAAAATTGCAATTTCAATAATATATATCAAAAGATAAATTTAAATGTACATTAATTCAAAAGAATTTGTTAGTAATTAATTATATGTAAAGTTCTACTCTGTTTACCCTGCCCCCCCCCCTTTCCTTCTAAAGAAAACCTTTCACAATTTTTTTTCTGTTAAAATGCATTTCCCAGACAAAATAGATAAAGAATAAATTAATTTTCTTTTCATTTTGAATCTTTTGGGTTTGGCTAAGTACAATAAAAATAATTCCGTATTTTTCTCCGGGCCGGTTTTGTCTTTTATCGGATGAAAATATACGTCATTTTTGACGTCAATGCTGCAGCAGACGTGTTGGTAGTTTGGAAAAGGCAAGTGATCTCCTAACAATATTATTTTAAAGACTTTTGATTCATATTGTTTCAATATCATTTCATTAAGGTGCGTATGAACTTAAATCTATGTAATATTTTTATTACTTCAATACTTGCATGCATTTCGTAAACCTAATTCGTTCGTGATCTGTAAGTAAGTTGGATAAAATTTGTTTCTGAATGAATGTAAACATTACATGTTAGGCTTAAGGCATTACTACTTTTTAAAACTTGAATTTGTTTTCGTTTTGTTACGTACTGATATGAAAGTGAAAGTAGAAACCTTGTATGTCAGTTGGCGTTATGTATGTTGAGATCGTTATCAAGTCCGGATTCCTTCTTCAACTAAACTTAATGACAAAAATGTTTGTTTTTATGGCCTATAGATGCATTCGGCAACTTAAGTTCAGTGTCACAGTGCTGTTTTTTTTTTGTCCAAAGAGCCCGAATCTGATAAGTTATTAAGACTGGCGATTGATCCTGAAACTGATTTGACAGACGATTGCATCATCACAATTAAATACTTACAATAAAATATCAAAGTATCTGTAATGTCTCTTTATGACAGAATATTTCTTTATTTATTTTTTTTTTTTGTTCTTTTATAATTCTACATTGTTTGCATGGCTTCATCAAAAATAAATTCAACTCAACTCAATACTCTAGAAATTTTATTCTACATTATAATTTTAATCCAGTGCACTTAAAATATGCAAAGTATGAATAGATTTTGCTGGCTGTAAAGGCTATGAAACTATATAGTATACAATAACTTTTTGGGGAGAGGGGGGATAAATTGGATTTTTGAATTTCAACTAAAAATTTATTACAGTGACGGTATAAATACATGTGCATGTGTGTTGAAAGAACATCAGCTAGCTAATCCATTGAATATTTACATCTATGTATTCATTGACTGAAAATTATTTTCCCCCCCCCCAACACTAGTGAATGGTGCGCATGCCTATAGTTTCGGGTTAAATGTTAGATATATTTAAGACTATAGAGAACCTACAAACTTGTACTCTCTTTTTTTAATAGTTTAAGTTTTAATTAAATGTATATTCTTAGAAAATATCTACTGTGTGAGACTGTGAGTATTTGTCTTACAGGTTCAATATACAGTCAGCCTCTCATAAGATAAAGAACAAATCCCAAGATCCAAGGCTTGCTTCAAAGTTAAGGTAACTACACACTGTTAAATAAACTTTGTTTTAGTCTTCCCAAAAGTTTGGGATATCTTGGAATCACAATGTCTGTTTTTCTGCCTGTCTACTTGTCTGTATTTTTTGTCCAAAAATAATATACATGTATTTGTATCAGAATCTTCTTAATTTTTTGACATTCTGAATTAATATATACTGTTTGAACATTCCAAATTTAATTGTCAAAATAACAAAAAATTGCTTTTTATGATTTTGTTATGAAGCATATCTTTCAATAGTGTAATTGTTTTGCAAATTACATCATAGGCTTCCTCAAAACACCTAGTATAACATATATAACATTAGTTTTTTCTTGTATCATATCTGTGTCAGTGAATTGGGCATACATTTGTTTGCTGATTATACCT
This sequence comes from Saccostrea cuccullata, assembly GCF_032062105.1. Taxonomy (NCBI): domain Eukaryota; kingdom Metazoa; phylum Mollusca; class Bivalvia; order Ostreida; family Ostreidae; genus Saccostrea; species Saccostrea cuccullata. The sequence goes on along the minus strand of NW_026921561.1, from coordinate 9,424 downwards.
AAGTTACTTTTATAACTCATAGAATTTAAGAATTATTTTATTTTTACTTTTGAAATTTTTGTAGAGACCATTCTGTGACACAAAGAAATTGTTCAGGAAGAGGAGAAGTGGTGGATATTCATTTTTGGTACGGTACATGCAGTTCAAAGAGATTTTCAAAATGGTCATGGAAGATCAAAGGGAGGACAACTGAAAAAAATTGAAAGATACAGAAGGAAAAAGAACAAGGAAATATATGGAACAATTATGAAATGGGGAGGATGTACACAATCTTGTCTGAATTTGAGCTGTGAAAATTTCCCATATTCTTATTGTATGCTGGAATAATCAATAACGTGATTTTTTAAAAATTTACAATAGAGAATACATGACAAATGTTATTGCTGATATTTTAATTTTGCTTTAGACACTTTCATGTCATATGGTATTTTTATACATGAACTAATTAAGTTATTCATTTGTACATGTCCAGTATACATGTTTAACTACTAAATCATTTTGCTGAAATCTTATAATTTGTACTCATGTTAGAATATGTTAAATACATGTATCGACAAATGCTACTGACTTGTTTGTATATTTTCTTGTTTAGAATGTACACTGTGAAAAATAAGTTGTTTCTCTTGATGAAAATAATTTTATCAAAAAGTTGTGTAAGCATTTTAAGATACTTTAAAATATTTAACCAATGAAGATAGATCATTGTAATGTAATGAATTTTCATCTAAAGCAGAAATATCATTTTTTTTAAATGTGTACAAGAATGTGAAAAATATTGAAAATGAACACACAAGCGTTTCATATGATTTACATATGATGTCCTTTTCATATGATTCTCATATGTAAATGGCTTGAAACACACATAAGTGTTTCATATGATTTACATATGATGCCATTTTCATATGGTTCTCATATGTAAATGGCTTGAAACACACTTAACTCATTCATATGCAAATCATATGTAGTTATTTTCATATGATTCACATATGTGGATCATATGTAAATCAGATGATTTGCTTCATATGATTCACATATGATGCCCTTTTTCTATGATTCTCATATGAAACCAATCATATGAGAATCATATCATAGGCTAAGTTGCCTGTGTACCAAAAATATGTCCCGTCTCAGCTTATTTAAAAAAAAAAATTATGCATAAAATCTAGAAATCGGTGAGGGACAGATTTGTTCATTTGCCGTATTCAACCAATGAACAGAACATAAAAACACATCAGGTACTTTATAAACCTTTTTCTCGTACCAGTTTTACTAATGTTTATTTGGTTAAATTTATGAGGAGGTGTTTCAAATGCATCTAATTTTACCAAGGGTCTTTGCCTTTCTTTTGTGCTGAAATTTCATTTGTATAGAACCATGAACGCCATTTAGAAATACATGTACAAATATTAGTAAATGGTCAATATCTGATCATGAAACAAACGAAAATAATGAAATTCTTCTTACCAAAATATTCCCAGCCTTAGCTTTAAAAAAACAGATTATGCTTTAACCTAGGATATTGGTGAGGAACAGACTTGATCGTTTGCTTTAATCTACAAGGAACCAGGGTATTGAAACATGTCAGTTACTTTATAAGAAGGATATGGAGATAACGAACAGTATTCAATCTCAAAGTCCATTAAACCATATACAAAATCAGAGCACAGCAAACACGGACCTCCCAAACATCAGAGGTGGGATCAGGTGCCATAAACCTTTTTTTTGTTCCTTTTTCACTAGTGTTTAATTGGTTGAATTTCCGAGGAGTGTCAGATATAGTTATTTTCGCCAAGGGCCGTTGCCTCTCTTCTCTGCTGAAATTTCATATTGCAAAGAATCCTGACTGCCATCTGGAAATACATGTATAGATATCACACATCATATTTACTTTCAACTTTGATGAAATTCAACCGTTTAAAATTGAGGTACATCAACCAGACATATAGAGTTGTACTTTAGCAGCACCCAAAGACACGTCTCAAGTTTCCTGACTGGACATTTAATCTACATGTACTTCTGTATAAGGTTCTTGACGTCTTTAAATGCTTTTATGTCTTCTTTGTTTAAAAGGTTAATTTCTTAATTTCAAAATTAAATTTTTTTTAAAAATTCGGTCAAAATATTCTTTTATTTAAAGCTGTACCTCTGAGCACCACTGGGTATGCAAAGTTTTATCCTAGACCATGCGTGAAAAAGATATGGATGAGTAATAATGGATCAGTGATACAACAATTTATCCTAAGTCATGCGTGATAAAAAATGGAGGAGCGCTTCATGACCGGTGATGCAACATTTTACTCTAGACCGTGCGTGGAAAAAAGTTAACGAGTACTACTTGATGAGTGATGGAACATTTATTCTAGACCATGCGTGAAAAAAATGGATGCACATGAGAAAAACAATGTGTGCTTTAAATCTGTATCCTATCTTCTATCAAAAACTATTACTAGTGTGATTTTCCGGTGTTCTCGTTTAAGATTTATTTTCCCTCATTGTATACTGAAAGGGAAAAAAAACGCATAATAGCATAATAGCGAAAAATATTTAACTATGTGGCCGAAAGTTATGAAAATTGGTCAGATGTGTAATTTGGTTACTATGCACTAAAATCGCTGGTCAAAATTAGTCTACCATGAAATGTATGGCGTCACGTAGGGGAAGTGATAAAAAGCCAAATACACGTGCATGTTGATGATGACATTTTTGTGATCCCATTTTGTAGTGCCAATCGATGCATTAGAGTTACAGACGTCGTTTTCCGATATTTGTAGTCAGTATAAGTTTCTTTCAATCATGATTTGACTGACGTAAGTTACACTGGGTCAAGTAATTGAGTTCCATAAGTGAATAAAACGGCAACAACATGTTGTGCAGTTTGTTTTTAAATTTTCAACCAAAAAAGTTTTTTCGGTTGTCTGAGAGTAACTTAAAAGGTTTCCAACCAACCATGACGGTGACGTTGGCGCGTAACAAGGTCACATCAATAAAGGGCTTTTCATCATGCTACCTCGGTTATTGTCAAGTCATTATCACTGATGTCGATATTTTTACAGCAGACAGTCATACTCGTATTTTCACCCTAAAACTGACAAAAACTCTCTGCTCTAATTTGGTACGCAAGCTTGGCAACTTAATGTCGATTTTTACTCTCATACGCGCACGTACGCTCCGTATGCGTTTTGTTTTTTCCATGTTCACGCTTTACAAACATGTAGCAAATCAGTAGATTCTGTAAATTCCTCCTAAATCGAAAATTCGTGGTATTCATTGGGCGGGGGGATTTGTTGGCTTTGGAACACAGCTATTCTCAACCATTAAGACTATCGTCGGAAGGCTTGAATGATAATTCTATGAGAAAGATAAATGCTCTGGTGAACTCAATGCACAAGAAAATCAAGGCCATTACTGATGCGCAAGGGAGATGATGAGAATTTTTATTTTGATTTCGGGGGGTATCGACATATCAATTTCAATAACTCAGGAATTATCTGTCAAAGTCACACAAGATTTCGGTTACTTGTTGTTTAAAGTTGGATTAAATTTTTTGATAACAATATTGGAAAACATATTGGAAATAAAAGTTTTAATTTTATTCAAAGTTTATTATGCGTTTCTCTTTCCTTTCAGTATATATATTCCATTGCATATTTTTTTTTTACTCTTTGTTTTATTTCATTTTATTTAGATTTAATTTTAGTTCATATTTTGTAAAAAAAAAATTTCTGTAATCTTTAGTTTACTTGTATGTAGTTCATCTAAGTTCTGTAACACGGTCCTTCTCACATTTTTAATTTCATTTTAGTCACCCTTAAAAGATACAAACATACGATCTTCGCAACTGGAATGTTTCAATATTTTTAGAAAACAAGGGCTGTATAAAAAGTTTGTAAAAAGTATGAATATTTGTTATTTTAAATTCAAGACAATCAAGAAACAGGTAACACATAAAAACATGTTAACATATAGACTTTGACGGTGTGTTTTATTTGATAATTTTTCAAAATAGTTATGTTAAATAAATCTAAAATTAATGTTTCGATATCAAGGGGCACTTTTATCATGGCATAATTAAAAACATTCAAAGTAGAACTTGTAACAAAATTGAACAATATGACAGAGACATGCGCATTTTCCGAAAAGCACTCAACTATACGTGTAAATAGATATCTCAAGACAATAGAAAATAACGATGGACATTTATTTTGTATATATGTATTTTTAGCGCATCTGAGCCAAAATTTTCTGATAAAAATGTGTCCGTTGTCTGTTGTTGTCGTCGTAAACTTTTTACATTTTCATCTTCTTCTCAAGAACCACTTGGCTAATTTCAACCAAACTTGTCACAAATAAAGTATCCTTGTGTAAAGGGGATTTGCATTTGTTCAAATGAAGGACCAAACCCTCTTCAAAGGGGAGATAATTGTGATTTAATAAGAAAAATTAATTGAATCTTTCAAAAAAAACACTTTCTCTTGAACCATTGGGCCAAGAAAGATGAAACTCACTTAGAAGCATTCTCAGGCAGTGTAAATTCAAATTGTGTGTAGAGCGGGGCTGCAATGACATATCAAAGATTTACATAAGGAAATAATGGGAAAATCTTGAAAAATCTTCTTCTCCAGGACCACTTGGCCACGAAAGATGAAACTCATGTGGAAGCATCCTCAGGAAGTGTAGATTCAAGTTTGTTCAAATCATGACCCCCAGGTTTAGGACGGGGCCACATTTGGAGATCAAATGTTTTACATAGAAATATATAGGTTTTTTCAAATCTTTTTCGACAGACCCATTGAACCAGGAAAGATGAAACCCATTTTGAAGCATCCTCAGAATATGTAAAATCTAGTTTGTTCAAATCATGAATCCCAGGGGTAGGGTGTTGCAACAATGGCTGATCAAAGGTTAACATAGAAATATATGGGATATTTTTTTTTCTTCTCCAGAACCATTGGATCAGGAAAGATGAAAGTCATGTGGAAGCATGGTTTATTGATATAGCCACAATTTCTCAAGTAATAAAAATTCTCACACCTTTTCCCCCAACAAGTGAACTTTTCAATACTGACCTGATATGTGTTTTGAACTGGCCTATGTGCTCAGGTGAGCGATGTGACCCTTGGGCCTTTTGTTGTATATATATTTCCATTTTAGGCATCCCTATTATAAAGATATTTAATTGTTAATTTGTACAACTTTTATTCAAACCTATAATGCAATAAAAGCTTTTAGGGGTATCTGGATTTATATTTTTTACAATCTGTCATAACTTGGGAGATTATGCCAGGCAAAAGGCCAGATATGAAAAAGAAGTGCATCTTTGTTTGTAAGGATTTTTATGAAGTTTCGTAATGGAATATATATGGTAGGTCAAATTCCTTTTGGCTCTGTGGAATATTAAAAATATTTAAAACTGACATTTGAATTTGAAGAATTTCTTCCTTAGAAAGGGAAGTATGAGTATAAGTAGGATTGCCACTTAGAATTAAATCCAAGTTCTTTTAAAATACAATTTATATAATGAGCCTTACAAACGAAGACGATGTTGTTACTTGCTTTGTTGGCAGGGACCAGTACGTACCGATTATTTAATCTACCTATTTTTTTTTTCACTTCTGGATTATTCAACACAGAAGGATAGATTGTTTTCATATTGTCCCTCAATCTTTTAATGCTCGACTTTAACATGGATCTAATATATTTACTTCATTCTGACAAGGTGTCAATGTCTTTTTTTTCATATCTGGCCCATTTCATGTTTTCTTGTTATCTTTTTAGGTCACCTGAGTAAACTCAAGTGACCTATTGCTATCCGTTTTCGTCCGTCGTCGGGTGTTGTGCTTCGTGAGTTAACATTTGAACATGTTCAGCTTCTTCTCTGCAACCACTGAAGAAATTTCAACCAAATTTTACATAAAGCATCTATGGGTGAAGGGAAAAAAATTGTGAATTTCTTTATCTCTGCCCCCTGGGGTCTGTAGGGTATGTCCAAAATCACTAAAATTAAGGCAATTTTAAAAATCTTCTTCTTTACTTCTGGACATCAAGCAGTCATACATTTTAAATGATTGTAATCAGCATTCAGTCCTCTACCAAAATTGTGAAATTCATGGTCCATGGGTTCTAGAGATATGGCAGGGCTAAATAAGTATATAGTGAAAATGTATCATTTCTTTGAAAATCTTCTTCTCTGCTCCTGGGTATTAAATAAACCAACTAAGTGCATAGTTATGATTAGCAAGATCTAGAGTGCCTCTACCAAAATTGTGATTTTTTAGGCCCAGGGTCAAGGTTTCAGGTGAAATGACAGGGCTCTATTGATTATATAGTGAAAATACATGAATTCTTTGAAAATCTTCTTCTCTGCTCCTAGGTACATGTATTAAATAAAGTAAGTGCATAGTTATGATTAGAAAGAGTGGCTCTACCAAAATTGTGAATTTTATGGCCCTGGGGTCAGGGGTTCTGGTGTTAGGGTGGGGCTGTATTGATTACATAGTGAAAATACATGCATTCTTTGATAATCTTCTTCTCTGTTCCTATGTATTAAATAAACTAATTAAATGCATAGTTATGATAAGCAAGAGTGCTTCAACCATGATTTAAAATTTTATGGCCCCAGGGTCAGGGGTTCTGGTGTTAAGGCGGGGCTCTATTGATTATATACTAATGAAAATTGTTTGATAATTTTCTTCTCTGCTGCTAGTTATTAAATGAATTATCTAAGTGCATAGTTATGATGAGCGAAAATTCCCAAAATTGTGAATTTTATGGCGCCAGTGTTAGGGGTTTTGTTGTGAGGGCGGAGCTCTATTGATTATATTGTGAAAAAGCATTATTTCTTTGAAAATCTTCTTCTCTGCTTCTGGGTATTTAACAAGAGGCCCATGGGCCTTATAGTTCACATGAGTATCATGTAAGAATTGTCCAACAATTGCATGAATTTGATTTGTGTTTTAAACCAGAGGCCATGAAATTCACAATTTTGAAAGAGGCACCATTGCTTATCATAACTATGCACTTAGCATGCTTCCCTTGGTTACTTAATACCTAGAGGTAGATCAGAGTAACAAATATAAAATTTTCACTTAATAAGTTGTGCACCTATCCCGCAGGAACCACTGACCTTGGGGCCATATCTTTCAAAATTTTGAAATTTTATAAATTTTATTTCATAATGTTATTAATTAATACCAAAATGCATATTTCAAAGCATTAAATCGTTTTAAATCTATGTACCAACCCACCCCAAGTACCTGTATACCAGGGGGTGGAAATTAATCATTTTGAAAGAGGCAGCTTTCTTAGTCATAGATATGTACTAAGATCATTGGCATAATATCCAGGAGCAAAGGAAAGGATTTTAAAAGAATTCACTATATAGAGCCCAACCCAACATAATAAGCCCTTACTCAGGTGCCCTGAAATTCACAAATGTCAAAAAGAGGCCCAAGGACCACATCGCTCACTTGAGAAGCTTTGACCATGCGATTCTTAACCAGATCCCCCCTTGTAATACCTATTTCGACCCCAGCGTACCACAAGGGTCCTAATTTGGACAATTCAAATTTCTCTGGGGATGTCTTTTCTTTATTATTACCCTTTACGAGAAAACCCGGCCCTTCATTTTAACAAATCCCCTGCACCCAAGAATGCTTAAGTTGTACCAAGTTTGGTTAAAATTGGCCGAATGGTTCTTAAGAAGAAGTCAAAAATGTGAAAAGTTTACAGACAGACAGCTAGACAGACGGACGGACGGACGGACGACGGACAAAATATGATCAAAAAAGTTCACGTGAGCCTCAGGTGAGCTAAAAACATTGTACATAGTTCATTGGTTTAAACATCAGGTGCAGAAAAGAAGTTTTTTAAAGAATTTTTGCAATTTTACCATACATGTATAATCAGTACAGTCCCACCTTTACACCAGAACCCAGGGGCCATGAAATTCATAATTTTGGAAGAGACAGCTTATTCAACAAAACTATGGTCCTATGGTCAGTTTAATTCAAATTCAGGATCAGAGAAGAAGTTTTTTTCAAAGAAATAATTCATCTACACTATATAATCTACTAGTATATGCCCCCGCCCTAGCACTAAAACCCATGACCCTGGGGCCATAAAATTCGCAATTTTGGAAGAGGCAATCATTATCATCTTAGCTATGCATTAGTTTATTTAATACCCATGAACAGAGAAGAAGAATTTCAAAAAAATTATTCACGTTCACTATATCATCTACATATAGCCCCGCCCTAGCAATAGATTCCTGACCATGTGCCCATAAAATTCAAAATTTTGACAATGGCAGTCATTTTCATCTTAGCTTGGTTAATTTACTTCATAGATTAGAATTAATGCATTTTTACTATATAATCTATATAGCTCTATTTCATGCAGTCATTTGTGCAACAGAACACTTTTATCAAATGTTTTGAATTTAACACAAATTAACATTATCTGTCGACCCTACTGTCTGAAAAGGTGATTTTACGACAATTATCTGGAAACAACGCTAAAATGGCTGTAACGACGACAACATTTTCTGATTTTGAAAGCAATGCATGACTCTGAAATATGACGCATGACTTGCTTGTATATAATCAAGGCGTCCGTGGATATTATACTACATCTGATGACAAAGCATCTAAAGAAACATATTAGCAATCTAAACATTGCTATTTTTACCGAAAAAATCATATGTGCCGATAATTCATATGCACTGATCTATATTTATACCGTAATGTGGCAATTTTAGTGTTACTGAGCTTTTATAAAAATAAACTTAGTAAGTAATACCTAGACCGGCCTAGATGGTCAATTTTTTGGAAATTTCACAATTTGGTGACCTTTTACTAAATTTCCATCTACTTGGGAAAAAAACATGGTATACCATTCGATTTTTTTAATCTTAAAACAATAAATATTATGGCAACATAGAATAGATTAAGCTTTTCTTAAATGCAAATTTAATTAATTGGTACCAATAGTAGGGTATTCTCACTGGAAAACAATTGTGAAATTTGAAAGTAAGCTAATGTTGAAGTTTTTTTTACAAGTACGGAAATCTACAAGGTAAAGGTCAAAAGGTCAATGTAATTAGTATCAAATGAAAGGTCTTGCCACATAAAATACTTATGTAGAGTATGAAAGCCCTAGACCTAACCGTTCGGAAGTTATGGTTAACGTTCAATTTCTTAAAAAGTATGTCAAACTCTAAGGTCAAGGTCAAAGGGTCAAAGTTATTGTTATCAAATGAAAGATCTTGTCATAAGGATGAAATATGTAAATCAAGAAAGCACTAGCCCTTACTCTGAAAAATTATGGTCAAGGTTTGCTTTTTTAAAGTAGGTCAATCTAAAAGGTCAAGGTCAAAGGGTCAAAGTTTTTGGTATCCAATAAAGGGTCTTCTGACAAGGATTACATA
>NW_026921560.1:0-18813 GCF_032062105.1 Saccostrea cuccullata | reverse complement strand
AACACTGCGACATTTAAGTCCGGACACGACAAAGTCCGGACTTTTAGGTACCCTTTCGAAAAGACCTACATTAGATTTTTTTCTATATTTTGGTGGGATTTTTTATTCTGACCTCATCATGTCAATCTCAACTTCCACATTGTAGTAGTTTTCTCATAAACCTCTGTCAAAACCTAAAATCCCATGGGAGAATGGCGGGATTTTTCATCCCACCAAAAATCCCACCAAAATCCCATGGGAGAAAAAAATCTTTGAGGGATTTTTTCTCCCATGGGATTTTTTCTCCCATAATAGGCGACATAGGATTAAAAATCCCATATTTGCCCTTCTTAGGATTAAAAATCCTGCAAAGTACATAATACTGGGTATTTTTAATCCCATGGGATAAATAAATAAGCAGATATGGGAATAATGGGATAAGAATGCAATGTCTGAATATACTTTATGAAGCATTTTATCTTCAATCATATACAAATTCAAATTATTTTTTATGAGGCAGATCTAGAGGCATAACAATGCAAAATTGACTGCTATATATCCATTGTTTAACTGCTTTTGTAGAGCCATTTTAATTAAAGTGAGGGTCATAAACAAATCCTATTGCCAGAGAAAACTCAACCAAATGACTTGCCAAGAGAAGAGGAGTGTTTGAGATACTGATTTTTATTTGTTAAGAAAAAGTACAATCAACCGAAAGGGGACTTAAATTTGTGCGAGTGACACTGTCTTATCTTTGTTTGCATACAATACTGAAATCTCCTGATTCTGTTGAGTAATGACCAGTTTCCAAAACTGCTTCCTGATGGAAAAAAACTGCATTAGTGGGAATCTTCTGTAAACACTTGGATGGACAGCAATTCTTCTTTTTTAAAAAACTATAATAAAAAAATCCTTTGATCCACCACAAATATTTTAAAATAAAAAATTTACTCCTCAAGGATCCACCACTAATGTAAGTTAAGACCATGATCACACATGGCATATAAGCTTAATGTTGAAATCAGTTAGCCATAATCATTTATATCCTTTGATCCACAACAAATATTTAAAAAAAAATAAAATTAATATCCACTCCCCATGGATCCACCACTTATAAGTTTAGATCTTGATCATACATGACATATAATCTTAATGTTTGAAATCAATTAGCTATAAGCCTATAATCATTAATATCCTTTTACCCATCACAAATACATGTATTTAAAATTAATATCCACTCCCCTTGGATCAACCACAACTACTATATAACATAAATACCGGTATCCACTCCCCCTTGGACCCATCACTTTAAAATTAAGATCATGATCAAACATGACATATAAGCTAAATGCTGATATAAATTAACCACAATCATTGATCATTAATATTCTTTGATCCTGCACCCACCACAAATATTTAAAAAAGATTAATATCCACCCCCTTGGATCCACCACTTATAAGTTTAGATTTTGATCACACATGATATATAAGTTAAATGTTTAAAATCAATTAACCATAAACATCACATGATTATTATTGATTCCTTTGACACATTACAAAATTTAATACATGTATTTAAAAATATATCTATCCACCCCCTTGGATCCACCTCAACTATCAAAACAATTACTGGTGAAATATACATGCCTTTGGTCCATCACTTATCACACAAAGAAAGGTTACTTAAATGTTTAAATAAATGCGCAATAATTATTAGTATATGTTATGATGATCTACAATAAGCATGATAAGTAATTAAAAATTCAATATCAACTCCCCTTGGATCCACCACTCATAACTTTGGACCATGATATCACATGACTTATAAGCAAACTGTTTGAAATCAAATAGCCATAATCAAAAAGATAAAGCCTCTTAATTAGATCAACCTACAAATAACTCATTTTGATTTGTCTGGGGTGAATGTGAAATTCAAAACCATGCAATAAACAAAGGAAAATATTGGAACCCATTACCTTTAGATCCACCATCCTGTCTTTTGGATATTGATCACCAATCTGATTTATTCTCTTTATCTTTTAATCATTATGTTGGGTATCTTCATCATCTTTATGAATGAATATATAAGAATGAAATTTAATTACATCTCGTATGTTTCTCTTTATTAACCTAACTGAAATAACCACCTACCGGCAAAAAAAAAAAAAACCCCAGGTACATGTAATGAATATGATGAAATAAGACATTTTTATCAATGCATTCAAAGCTTAATACTACGGTGCTTTATTTACCACCAGTTTTTGAAATGTATCCCTATCACCATGATCACATCCATCAGCTTGACTATTAAAACTACATTGGATAACAAATCAATTAAGTTTTTACATACATTATGTTCACTATAATTAATGTTAGAATTTATATGTTGGAAGTGAACAATAATTCTTTATGTTTCTAATTTAGTGTTACTAGGGGTTTTGAAAAAATATCAAATTGTGAAAATGTTTGCATTATTCAAAGAAATATACAAAAACAAGATGTGTATGTGAAACACTGTGCCCCCACAGCAACAAAGTTTGAAAAATCTATTCTTAGCATAAAGGTTACAGTCAAGGTCACAAGGTCATTGACCTCGGTGTCGTTTGAAAGCACTTAACTAGTGAAGTAGGCATACCAAATATACTTGTCAAAATTTCTAAGTCCCCACTTTTATTTTTTCAAAATTTTAAAAACCTAAACTTCAATTTACTAGTTGCTTACAAATATGCCTTTCATTTGCAATACTTACCTGTCAAGGTAAAAAAAATTGTAATCGAATGTGTAATTACTCGACCGTGACCGTTTTTGTTGAAAAGCATGAAGTTCAAATTCCATATGTTTTTCGGGTTTATTCTTAATATTTTTTACTTCCATGTGTTCTCCATCTTTTATTGATAACGAAAAACAGAAAATGTTTGAATAAAATGCGGTGTATGTCCACACAACAATGTGAAAGTGAAGTTGAAATGGCCTAAGCTGGTCGTAGTAAACAAAAGTTCTGTTTTTCTTCACTGTATGACTTTATTTTACTTAAAACCTTTATAATTACCACCCGGAAAACCTACAAAGCGCACCTGAATTCCTTTTAACCGTTAAAAATTGCTAGATTTCAACAAACACCAGAAAATCATCCTAGAGTTTATCCGGAAAAATCAATGGAACCGGAACCAAAAGTGCCCTCCCTTCAATGTCAAACTGGAGAAGTGGGGAATACATGTAAGAAGACAATTTCGATAAGCCCCCTTGTCTTCCTAATCTCAACCCTAAATAGCATGTATGGAAGCAGAAAGACCGGAGTGTGAAACAGCTTTCCCAGCAGCAGTATCTAGCGGAACTAGAACGACCTAGTATCCACATGGAAAAACATTCAATGAAATAGTTTTTCTTAAATAGTGTGAACTCTTTGAGGAACGGTTGTCTTGATTTGAATTCGTTTGAATGGAGAATAATGCAGTATTAAACGTTGTGAATTTTTAATTCTAGGGTGCCTTAACGTTTCTGCATATTGTGTTAAAGTGCTTCAATAAAATAAATCAAGTGAGGAAAAATTATTTTGCTATTTTATTATCCTGTATACTTATTAAGTTATACTGTTAAAATAATTCAATTTAAAAGCGGTTTAAAGCAAAAACTTGCCTGGGGACTTGGAAATTTTGACTAGTATATCAAGTTTCTATCTCCTATTGTTTAAAAGTTATACCGAAAGTTCGAAAAATCTAATTTTAGCATATAGGTCACAGTCAGGGTCAAAAGGTCATTGTCCTTGGTGTCAGTTGAAAGTGCTTAATTAGTGGAGTCTATGCATTTTATATATGAAGTCTCTATCTTGATCTGTTCAAAAGTTATGGCCAAAGTTAAAGTTGATAACAAATAGAACAAGCATTTGAGAGTAGCATTGCATAAGCAATACATGTCCCCTACCGGGTTCCCCTTTTTCTTCTGGATGCCATTTTATAATATGCAAAAGTCATGTCCAAGGTAAAACTGAAAGATTTTCAAGTTGTAAATGCCTTAAAACTAATAAAATAATCCACATTAAGACGAAAATTCAACTCATTTCTCCACCGTCCTTTCCTCGCTTCATATTTTTGTCGACAATCGGAAGTTAGCGCAGTTAGAATCTGATCTCAATTTAGCGATTATGAAAAAATATTCAAAATGCCCTAATTCTGTCAAAAATCAATGAAGCAAAGCAAAATTCAAACTTGATCTGTAACTCATTAAGACACACTCACATACCAAAATTCAGCTCAATATCTGCAAGCATTTAGAAAAAAAAGTGTGGAAAACCAAGTGGGACAGACTGATGGGGACAGACAGCTAGACAGACGGACGGACGGACGCAGAGGAAACCTATAGCCCCCCCCCCCCCGGTAGGGGACTAATAAAAGTAGGTCAAACTCCAAGGTCAAGGACAAGGGTCAAATTTGGTGGTACCCAAAGAAAGGTTATGTCACAAGTAACACACCTATGAATTATGAAAGCCATAGCCCCTACCACTCAATAGTTATGGGCTAGGTTAAATGGGGGACAAACAGACAGACAGACAGAGAGGAGGACAAAAACAATATACCCCCGATCTTTTTTAATTACAGTGATTTCTTTTTCATCAAACATAGTTTTAGAAGAGTGTACAAATCCAGATAACATTCAAAGTATTGTACCCAGGTGATTCAAAAATGAAACCTGAATATCCAGGGAAGATTTCTAATGAAGTTCAAACTAAATGTTGCATGTATGACCTTTAAAGAACTGAATTTTCATTCTGCATAATCCAGTTTTACTTCAAACATAATTCTTGAATATTGATCGAATTGCTTTTGCATTGAAATAGATCTAAATGTATGTCAAACTTGATATATTTTTTTTCTTCATTCTGTCAGCTACTTAAACTTCCTAAATATAAATTATTGTTAATTATTTAAAAGAAGACCTAAATTTTTATAAAAAGCATCTACCGGGTATGTGCAACATCATGTCAAGGTCAGTCAATCCCTTTTAGTGGTTAATGGTTCTATTGATTTTTGTCATCCTTTTTATCAAATGCAAGATTTCATGATAATTAATAATTGAATCTCAATCAAATAGCATGTATCTGATAGACCGTGTGTTGCTTTCCCAGCAGCAGTATCACAAAAACCTTAATGAAATAGTTTTTCTTAACCTCTTTAAAGGAACGGTTCTTGATTTGAATTCGTTTGAATGAGAATAATGCAGTATTAAACATTGTGAATTTTTAATTCTATGCCTTGATTTCTGCATATTGTGTTAAAGTGCTTTAATAAAATAAATCAAGTGAGGAAAAATTATTTTGCTATTTTATTATCCTGTATACTTATTAAGTAATACTGTTAAAATAATTCAATTTAAAAGCGGTATAAAGCAAAAACTTGCCTGGGGACTTAGAAATTTTGACTAGTATATCAAGTCTCTATCTCCTATTGTTTAATAGTTATACCGGTTAGAAAAATCTAATTTTAGCATATACTAGTCACAGTCAGGGTCAAAAGGTCATTGTCCTTGGTGTCAGTTGAAAGTGCTTAATTAGTGGAGTCTATGCATTTTATATATGAAGTCTCTATCTTGATCTGTTCAAAAGTTATGGCTAAAGTTAAAGTTGATAACAAATAGAACAAGCATTCTGAGAGTATTGCATAAGCAATACATGTCCCCTACATATGATAGGTTCCCCTTTTTCTTCTGGATGTCATTTTATAATATGCAAAAGTCATGTCCAAGGTAAAACTGAAAGATTTTCAAGTTGTAAATGCCTTAAAACTAATAAAATAATCCACATTAAGACGAAAATTCAACTCATTTCTCCACCGTCCTTTCCTCGCTTCATATTTTTGTCGACAATCGGAAGTTAGCGCAGTTAGAATCTGATCTCAATTAAGCGATTATGAAAAAATATTCAAAATGCCCTATTCTGTCAAAAATCAATGAAGCAAAGCAAAATTCAAACTTGATCTGTAACTCCTTAAGACACACTCACATACCAAAATTCAGCTCAATATCTGCAAGCATTTAGAAAAAAAAGTGTGGAAAACCAAGTGGGACAGACTGATCAGGGGACAGACAGCTAGACAGACGGACGCAGTGGAAACCTATCGCCCCCCCCCCCCCCCCGGTAGGGGACTAATAAAAGTAGGTCAAACTCCAAGGTCAAGGTCAAGAGGTCAAATTTGGTGGTACCCAAAGAAAGGTTATGTCACAAGTAACACACCTATGAATTATGAAAGCCATAGCCCCTACCACTCAATAGTTATGGGCTAGGTTAAAGTTGGGGGACAAACAGACAGACAGACAGGCAGGACAAAAACATATACCCCCGATTTTCGATCAGGGGGCAAATTCATTAAAATAATTTCCAGATTTCTTTTTCATCAAACATAGTTTTAGAAGAGGTGTACAAATCCATATAAGACATTCAAAGTATTGTACCCAGGTCCTTCATTAAGTGAAACTCTGAAACTCCAGGGAAGATCCTAATAAAGTTCAAACTACCGGTATGTTGCGTATGACCTTTAGAGAACTGAATTTTCATTCTGCATAATGCAGTCAGGCGATATTGATCGATATTGCTTTTGCATTGAAATAGATCTAAATGTATGTCAAACTTGATATATTTTTTATTCTGTCAGCTACTTAAACTTCCTAAACATAAATTATTGTTATTTAAAAGAAAACCTAAATTTTTGTAAAAAGCATCTACCGGGTATGTGCAACATCATGGTCAGTCAATCCCTTTTAGTGTATGGTTCTATTGATTTTTGTCATCCTTTTTATCAAATGCAAGATTTCATGATAATTAATAATTGAATCTAATCATATGTCATCTGTAAGTCTGTTGGTCTGCTCATCTGTCACAAAAACTTAAAACCTTGGTCATAACTTTTGAATGAGATGAGATAGGGCTTTCGACATGTTCAGATTATACATGCATTCCCTGTGGTAATTCCTTTCATAATGAACTAGTACATGTAACTATGTTTTTAACTAATAATGATTTTTGACCATGGTACCTTGACCTTGAAGTATGACCTACTTTTCAAAAATCCTTTTGACTTTTGATTTAAAAGAGATAGGGTTTCATATTTTACATGTGCATTATCTGTGACATGATATTTCTGTGCATGCTATATCTGACACCTTAATATTTACCTTCATGTTTGACCTAATTCAAAAAAGTGGTGCTACATTACATTTTAATGACATATGATAGGTCTTTCATATTTCACAAAATATGTCGTATATGCTATCATGGCTTTTATAACAACATTTCACCAAATATGAATAATTCGCATGATACAGAAAAAAAAAATTATGATTCCATAAGGTACCTCCATAAATATCATATGATTGGTTCTTTGATTTTGACGTTATAATTTTTGGTTCACATTTTTTTAAAAAGAAAAATAGAGATTTTACATCTATACCACTGCAGCAGTTGATCAGATCCACCCTTGTGAGTACCCATAACAGAACATAAATCCCCCTCCCCCATTTAGGGCTTCATTTTTAATTTATTCCAAATGTCAGACCGAACTTTTATTAGTATCCATAAAAATACACTGAACTTGAACTTGATTAACCTTAGACAGGCACAATGTGACATTAAAATCTAACTGATATGTGACATCCTAGCAGACAAAGTTGCAACTTGTGGGAAAAAGCTATCCATGCCAAAACATATTCCTCCTCCCTTGGGTAAGACAAAAAACTAATAAACGTTATAAAAAAAAAATTGACCATGTTTACATCCCAAAAAATCTTCAGTCTCTCTGTGGTAATATCTACCTGTCTACCACATAGAGATCCTTGATTCCATTTTGCAAGAAATAACCCCAATCAAATTCATAGCATGCACAGTGTAATGGGCTAGTAACAGCTGAGTAATATACAGGTCCAGTACTGGACCTGATATACTTACATCACTCCAGTCTCGTACACATATTCATTTCTTCAGACACTGACAGCAGAATTCCAATGGAACTTTTGGGGATGATGTTAATGGAGTAATTCACACACGCTAAATCAATCAAACTGATTTAAAAACCTGCGTGAATTAACCCTTGTTAAAATAAAGTTTAGTTTTAAAACTTCTTACTTCCATCATCATGACGGTGGTCTTCTTACAAAGCGCTCATTTGATTTTGACAAAGTGTGGACTAAAAGGCCGAATTGACTTTGACCTAGTGTTCACTAAAAGGCCGAAAAGATGATAACCCAACTGCAGTAGATTTATTATTTTTCTAATTGGAATTTTCAAATCTACTTATATCAACTGTATATTAACTGCTCAATCTGGTCTTGTTCTAATTTTTTTCTTCTCAAAATTAATTTACTGTTACAAGGATATGTAAGATACCAACATTACTCAGTTTTCTATAAAAAATATTCATTGAGATACAGCTAAATCCCCCCTCCTCTACCAAGTTAATACTATGGTAAAGTAATATAAAGAAAATGCAGTATATTATACCCCAAAATGGTACAGTAAGAAGTCGGCATAAGAAAAAGTTGCCCCCCCCCTCAAAATAGCATTTCCGAATATAGAAACTTGCGTATTTGGGCAATGTTTTTTTTATTTTGTGCTTATCAACTTCTCCAGGCCAAATAATTAAAAAAAAAAACAAAAAAAAAAAACAAGCGAATGGCTGACATTTAAAAAACTATTCTACGTGCCTGAATCATCAGTTGATTTATTTTTCATTTCCATGTTTTTTTTTTAATTGAAAGAATTAACTATCAATTAATAAAAGTTTTGTGTTGACAGTTGTGCCAGATGGTATAACAATAACAACATGCTATATTGCTATACAATAAAATAAATTTTATACATTTTATTTTATAATTTTAATTTTATTTTTATTCCACATTGGAAATGCATGGACATCGCGTACTAGGTATGATAGATCGAGGAGGCACATTATTCAATCGGCGCACAGAGCATGGTCGAACCACTCTATACACAGAGGATTGAAAATCTATTGTAAGATTCACCCTCAGGGCTGTATTCCGAGGGGTACACATACACGCACATGTGTATATTACAGGATTCGGATCCACACCTACATACTGACACCTGCCATTTCTTATTTATTGCATAACAATAGGCGTCTAGTCCCGTCTTCGAGCAATGTCTACATGTACAAGTTTCAAAATGTTTATTTCAGATTTTAAAATTATATATGGTTCATCATTTCTACCTCATCTGAGGAAGTATATAAAAGATTGCAAGCGTGTTTAATTTTTTTTTAAATTTTTTATTAACAATTAATTTGTTAAATTTTTTTTTTCATTTAAAGTTTTAAAATATTCTTATTAAGATCTGCTTTTGAAGGAATATAATGATTTATTAAACATCTTTTTTTCCTTATAGGTTTTTGAACTCTGAACATATTTTATTTCAAATGTCAGTTTGTTCAGCATTAACATAGGCGTCGGGGGGGGGGGGGGGGCTTAGGGGGGGGGGGGGGGGCTTAGCCCCCCCTCCCACTTTTTTTCCCAATATATACTTACATATGTAGTATAGACATTGAACATATCTTCGTAAGTTTAGCCCCCCCCCCCCCCCCCACACTTTCCATAGATATGTCTTAGTATAGGTTAAAATTGGTAAAAGTGTTGGTGTTTGGAAGAAAATTTCATGGTACTAGTACTTCAAACCCCCCCCCCCCCCCTCCAAGAAATAGGATTTTTGTGTTTGGGAAATAGACATTTCCTTTTTTTTTTTTTTTTTAACTTGTCAGGTTTTTTTGGAGGTACAAAAAAATTTTCTTACACTTAGCCCCCCCCCCCCCCCCCCACTTTCAATTTGCTTCCGACGCCAATGATTAAAAAAATGTCAGTTTGTTCAGAAGTAAAAAAGAATAAGTGATGGTAGTGGAAAATCTACATCTGGAGCGTGTAGATATTTTTTCTCGGGAGTTAGCAAAAGAAGGATGAAAAGGTTTAACTCCAAACTCTATAGTTGCTGTAATATTAATCAAACATAATGTGAGATTATGAAAATAAATAAAACCAATAATTTTGATAAAATTTCCGTGAATTCCAACTCGGATGAAAAATAACATAAAAAAATTCACGTTCAGTTTAAGTTAATACGTGGTCAATATTAATTTTCGAAGTAAGATCTTTTGCCATTTACGGAAAAAAAACCTATTAAAGGTTGTCTAAAAGTTTATGGGAAAATAAATGATACACAAAATAAATGTTTTAATTCTTGCTTTCCAAATGTCTCGTATCCGATCTAGTCTTCTTATACTATAAGATCCGCTTTGCAGAGTTATGTCCCTTTCTAGGATCGAATTTGAAGATTTGAAAATTTATACATATGATCATTTCATTACCTAGAATTATTTTTTAAACTAAACAATAATAGCTAATGTATTTTTTTATTTTACAATACGTAAGACGATAACTTTTTCTTTGAAAGTTTATTATAGAAAAATAACAATTTATAGATTATTGATTTAAATTATCTTAAGTAAGTAAAGCTGTCCCCGGGGAACTCTTGGTTTATAAGGAATGTAATATTTTAAATGTGTATGTGTGTTTCTCCTCTTGTTTTCAGGTTATACTGCTTTAAAAAGAGAGAGAGAGACAAAAAAAAGGTTATAATGCTTGTTTAATTCAAGTCCTTCAAAAGCACAGTTTAATCTTCAAATTGAATTATCTACGTTGCGATGGGAATTTCAGAATACACAATTACTAAAAATTTCAGTTATCAGTAATAGTGTAATTGGATTAATTGATATTGAAAGTAAAGAAGAGCAAAGTACACAAAAGTACACAGTACACCATCTACAGTCGCCAAATAACGGAAAGCAAAAATAATATTCCTTATACATTTTCTAGTAATTCAGTAAACAACAACAACAACTAAAGAGACCCCCGAAGTTTCAATTACGCTGCGAATATTATGGAACAAAATTTCAGAATTTATATTAAACCCCATCCCATCCAAAAAGAAAACAGAAAAGGCTTTCAGAGGCCTGATTATTTCAGTATGCATTTTACTTGATCTTTCTAGAATGATTAAAAAATAACAATGATGTCATCTTTTCAAATAAAGTGTTTAGTTGCTTTTTCCCGACCGACTGACAATTTTCATTAAAATGACCCAAGTCATAACTTTTTAAATTCCCGGTCGTGTGCGATGTTTTCTCTCTCTCTCATACCGCTTATGCAATAATTTTATACTGTGTCAAGAGAGGGAAAAAGGAGAGAGAGGAAGCCATTGATAGTCTGACCACTGAATGCTTACATGCAAAGCAGTACCCAATTGATTTAATTGCAGGAGTGTTGAATCTTGAAAAGCAGTCTTAATTAAAATCCCTTTTATAAGTGTTGTTATGAAAGAGATGATTTGCAGATGGGTTTTCAATTAATTAATTCTAAAAAATCTTTTTAACTTTGTACAAGAGCAATCAACCTGAAATCAGTGAATTTCACACCTTAAATTTCACACCTTTGTAAATATATTGAAATTTTGCCCGAAGGAAGGTTCTCATACCTTTCAGAGTTTAAGTCTATACCATGATATACACATATATTCCAGAATTCATCTCCACACTGCATGACTGATCATTACACGTGCCGTTTCCTGTTTATTTAATCCAATTGTGTATGTACATACCCTGGTATCTTGTTTCAGAGTAACGACTCTCAAAATTATTTTCAAAAGTTTTCCAAGTAAAGAGCACATTTCAAAGTGTTGATTGATGAACATACATAAAATATTAATTATCATTATTAATAGATACTATTTTTTGAAATTTTATTAATTGATAATTATATTGACAAGTATAATTACCAATGGAAACAGTCATGAAAATTATATCTTTTAAGTGAAAAAATTCAACATATTTGGATGTGAGCAGAGACCTAGTAATATCTGGTATTTATGTCCCTGATGTAAGACTCATTCAAAAATCTGTTGCAACTTATTTCAATAACCATGATAACTAAGAATTCATACATGTATAATATATTTTTCAATATCTTCTTATATTTGGAGAATCCAACATTAGATTATACACAGTCAATGGTGTATTCTCTTAAATGGTCATAACTTTTCCCTCTCACAATGAAATTTGGCAAGTATGGTTTTATATTTCTTACAATGGTAAAACTCTCTAAATCTTACATGATAAATTGTAAGAGATCTGAAATTTACATGGGGAGAATCCATCACCAGGCTATATGCTGAGTCATGCAGTCATAGCGGTGTGTTCAGTTCCCTTAAATGGCCAAAAGATTTTCCTTTTTCACTTATATTTGGTAAGTATAGTTTTATTCATCTTAAAATGGCATAAACTTTATAAATCTTACATGATAAATTGCTGAAATCTACTCTTAAATTAGAACTCATCAACATAATATTCAAGTCATTTTATTGGGCATGTGTTCTTACATGATAAATTGTTAAGAACTCAAATTTAACATTTTCCATTATATATTCAATGAAATTCTCAAGTCATACCTGTGTGTTCAGTTCTCTTAAAACTGAAATTTGGTAAAATAGTTTTATATTTCTTAAAAAAATTTATAAATCTTACACGTTGTAAGAGAACTGAAATTTTACAACGTAAATTCAGTCAGTCGGACCAGGGTGTGTTCTCTTAAATGGTAATAACTTTTTCATTTTTCAATGAAATTTGGCAAGTAGGTTTTATTTTTCTTGAATGGCAAATAAATCTTACACAATATGTGAAATTTTGCTTTCAAGTAATGTTCTGAAATTTTACAATAGGGAGAATCATCATCACCAGTTTTACAATGCTAACTTTTTCTTTGATACCAAGTGTGTATTATATAAAAATAACTTTTTCATTTTTCAATGAAATTTGGCAAATGTATGTGTGTTTATTTTTCTTAAATGGCTTGAGAGAGAGAGAGAACTTTGCTTGAAATTTTACATGATAAATTGTAAGAGATCTGAAATTTAAAAAGGGAGAATCATCAAAAGGTACATATTCAGTCAGTCGTAACGGAGCAGTGTGTTCTCTTATAATGGTAATTCACTTTTTTTATTTTTATTAAACCCCATCCATGAAATTTGGAGAATCCAACATTAGCATTTTTCATTTGGCAAGTATGGTTTTATTTTTCTTAAATGGCATGAACTTTATAAATCTTACATGATAAATTGTAAGAGATCTGAAATTTACAAAGGGAGAATCCATCACCAGGTTATATTCAATCAGTCGTACCGGGGTGTGTTCTTTAAATGGTAAATTTTTCATTTTTCAATGAAATTTGGCAAGTAATTTTTCTTGCAATGTATGGTTAATTTATTTTGAAATCTACTCTTAAATGGTAATTTTTTCATTTTTCACAATGGCATGAACTTTGTAAATCTTACATGATAAATTGTTAGAGAACTGAAATTTACACATTTACCAGGCTATATATATTCAGTCAGTCATACAGGCTATATGCAGTCATGTGTTCAGTCATTCCTTTGTGTTGAAATTTGCAGTTTTGTTCTTAAAATGGCTTAAATTTATAATAACTTTTTCATTTTTCAATTTACATAGGGAGAATGAAATTTGGCAAGTATGGTGTGTTCTCTTAAATGGTAATAACTTTTTCATTTTTCACTTAATGAAATTTGGCAAGTATGGTTTTATATTCTTAAAATGGCATAAACTTTAAAATCTTACATGATAAATTGTAAGAGAACTGAAATTTACAAAGGGAGAATCCATCACCAGGCTATATTCAATCAGTCGTACCGTGGTTGTGTTCTCTTAAATGGTAATAACTTTTTCATTTTTCAATGAAATTTGGCAAGTATGGTTTTATTTTTCTTAAAATGGCATGAACTTTGTAAATCTTACATGATAAATTAACTTTTTCAGAAATTTGGCAAGTGAAATTTACAAAGGATTTACATATCCAACCAGGTATATTCAATCCATCACCAGGCTAAATTCAGTATTAAACGGTAATAACTTTTTCATTTTTCAATGAAATTTGGCAAGTTTGGTTTTATTTTTCTTGCAATGGCATGAATTTTGCAAATCTTACATGATAAATTGTAAGAGAACTGAAATTTACATATATATCAATCACCAGGCTATATGCAGTCATGCAGTCATACCGGTGTGTTCAGTTCTCTTAAATGGCAAAACTTTTTCCTTTTTCACTGAAATTTGGTAAGTATAGTTTTATATTTCTTAAAATGGCTTAAACTTTATAAATCTTACATGATAAATTGTAAGAGAACTGAAATTTACAAAGGGAGAATCCATCACCAGGCTAAATTCAGTCAGTCGTACCAGGGTGTGTTCTCTTAAATGGTAATAACTTTTTCATTTTTCAATGAAATTTGGCAAGTATGGTTTTATTTTTCTTAGAATGGCATAAACTTTATAAATCTTACATGATAAATTGTAAGAGATCTGAAATCACATTCCATCACCAGGCTAAATTCAGAAATTTTCACAAATTTGGAGAATCCATCACCATGGCTGAACTTTGTAAATCTTACATGATAAATTGTAAGAGATCTGAAATTTACAGGGAGAATCCATCACCAGGCTATATTCAGTCAGTCAGTGTGTGTGTTCTCTTTTTCAAAAATGGCAAGTATGGTTTTATTTTTCTTGCAACTTTTTCTTACATTTTTCAGAGAACTGAAATTTGGCAAGTATGGTTTACCATTTTTCTTAATGAATTTGGCAAGCTTGAACTTTTATAAATCTTACATGATAAATTGTAAGAGAACTGAAATTTACAAAGGGAGAATCCATCACCAGGCTATATTCATGCAGTCAGTCGTACCAGGGTGTGTTCTCTTAAATGGTAATAACTTTTTCATTTTTCAATGAAATTTGGCAAGTATGGTTTTATTTTTCTTGCAATGGCATGAACTTTGTGAATTTTACATGATAAATTGTAAGAGATCTGAAATTTACAAAGGGAGAATCCATCAACAGGTTATATTCAGTCATGCAGTCATACCGGTGTGTTCAGTTCTCTTAAATGGTCAACACTTTTTCCTTTTTTACTGAAATTTGGCAAGTATGGTTTTATTTTTCTTACAATGGCATGAACTTTGTAAATCTTACATGATGAATTGTAAGAGAACTGAAATTTACATAGGGAGAATCCATAACAAAGCTATATGCAGTCAGTCAGGTGTACTCTGGTGTGTTCTCTTAAATGGTCATAACTTTTTCATTTTTCAATGAAATTTGGCAAGTTTGGTTTTATTTTTTTTTTTTTTCAATTGCATAAATTTTGTAAATATTTCATGATAAGCGGTAAGAGAACTGAAATTTACATAAGGAGAATCCATCACCAGGCTATAATAATGGAGTCAGTTGTACCGGTGTGTTCAGTTTTCTTAAATGGTCAAAACTTTTTCCTTTTTCACTGAAATTTGGCAAGTCTATAATTGGTTTTATATTTCTTGCAATGGCATAAACTATGTAAATCTTACATGATAAATTGTAAAAGATCTGAAATTTACATAGGGAGAATCCATAACAAAGCTATATGCAGTCAGTCGTACCGGTGTGTTCAGTTCTCTTAAATGGTCATAACTTTTTCATTTTTTGAATGAAATTTGGCAAGTATGGGATTTTTTTTTCTTATAAAAGCATGAACTTTCAAAATCTGAAATCATAATTTTTAAATATTAAAGGACTGAAATTTTCATGGGGAGAATCCATAATTATGTAATGCTCTAAGAGTCATAATGGTGTCAGTTCTCATAAAGGCAGTTTATAGTATATGATATAATAATTTTTTTTAAAGGATAGGGGTGTTAAATTAAAATTAAAAAATATATAATTCAATACTTTAGTACTTGAGAAGCCTTTCTACTACTTATTCAAAGTTGTTTTAAAATCCCTATTACAGGTATAATTAGTTAATGACACCAATAGGGTATTTCACTGTGTATCCATTCATGCAGGTAGACTAGCTGCTAGCTCCAAGGCAATCACACCTGTACAAAATTAGCCCCTTCCTCACCTGGAATAAAAATACCACCCGGTAAAAATTCTCTGCCTTTAAATGACCATTTCTTTATTTTCTTTTTTTTTCTCAATCATATTAAGCCAATTTGGAATATTATTTTTGTTGTTGTTGTTGAAATATTTAAGATAACTTTCTTATCTGCATTATATCAAGTTACATTTATATCCACATATATTACTTGCACTTACAAAAAGAAGACTACTGTTAAAATGTAAAATTTTACATACATGTATATCTTGTTGCAGTGATGTTTATTAATCAAATTAATTAGTTGTCTAAAATATATAATATATTACCTTTACAATATTAAAATATGTAGGAGTTGATGCCTCAGATTTAATTACACCGGGAAAACAAAGACAATCTGCGCATAATGGTATAGGAAAAATCAGAGGCATAAAGAAAAACCTTTGTAGAGGAGTTTTAAAACCTGAAGTACGACTTGGTTTGTGTACGAGTTGACTGTAAATCATCTGAGATCTCAACTGCGCTTGGCAATCGTAGTAAAATAATACATCATTTGATGAATTGTCGCAACAGAGATGCAAGAACTCGGAAAGAAAAATTTGGTGATTTGATCAGATTTTAGTCAATAATTGATTTAAAGACTAAATTTTAAGGATTAATTCACGTACATTTAAATCAATTTAGTCTCATTCATATTCATTTCTTTGAGATATTGGTTTAACATGCTTGAATTAGTCCATTATCATCTCAACACAAAGTGAAGCAACTAACAAGTGAGTATATAAATCAGTAAATGGTCAAAGTTATATCAACAGGTACAGATAGTATAGCTGTATATGAGCCTTGGGTAAATTCACCTTTCAACAGACACCAAACAGGCGTAAATAAAAAGAAATACATTTTATTATCAGAAAGAAGTGTTAGGAAGGAGCATGTTACATGTTACATGTGAACAAATAATGAAATATGACTGTATCAAACACAATAACAGAAGTACAAATCTGTGACTTTGACACATTTTTAATTGAAAGACATGTAAAAAGTACTGTCAGAATTATGAAGTTCATATCTTGGATTCATTAATCATGTTAATTAATTATGTTAGCAGCTGTCATTATAATCATAATCATTCAGAGAAGTTAAAGAAATATATTGTAACATAGATAACCTGCGTAGACCTAGATATTCATATGATAGATATAACAAATATCATTTCAATGTGTACAAACACTGCAAAGAAAATGAATGGCAACTGATGGTGGACAGACAAATCATCAGTAGCAAGACAATATGCCTTATTGGGGGGTAAATAACAAAAAATGATAATGAAAAAAAAATATATTTTGAGAATACTACATGTATACTGCATGTTACATTCTTCGGCGCTAGAAATAAAACACCACTCTTAACGGTGCTTAAGGTTACTTATTGTGGTTAATTTCAGATTTGTTATATATTTAATAGGTTGGTGGGATAATTTCTCCCATCACATACCAAAAATATGGGATAAATCCTATATTGACATCAATTAGTGGGATATTTTGTCCTGTGGGAGAAATAATCCCATTTTTGCAACAACCGTGGGATTTTTTTTCCCATGTGGGAGAAATTATCCCACAGTACTTTTTCTCCCATGGGATTTTGGTGGGATTTTTGGTGGGATGAAAAATCCCGCCATTCTCCCATGGGATTTTAGGTTTTGACAGAGGTTTATGAGAAAACTACTACAATGTGGAAGTTGAGATTGACATGATGAGGTCAGAATAAAAAATCCCACCAAAATATAGAAAAAAATCTAATGTAGGTCTTTTCGAAAGGGTACCTAAAAGTCCGGACTTTGTCGTGTCCGGACTTAAATGTCGCAGTGTTAAGAGCTGGAATTATGGGTAATTTACTGTTTAGCGCTGGTATTAAGACAATTTACAATTACCATTGAACTGTTCTTTGTATCAAACAATGATTTTATGGCTAAATTGCTATTCATATTGAATTAAATGGTTCCAAAATGTAGGCGGGAATCGAGAGTTAGCGTGCGTGTTTCTTTTTGGTGATTGTAATTCCCATCTTTTAAAAAGAATTAGAAGAAATATTGTCTGTCCGATACGTATTGGAAGTTATTTTTCAATACGATATTATTACTGAATATCGATACGTATCGATATACTGATACAACCCTTGACGATACCAGGCTTGCTTTAGATGTGGGTACCGATCTTTATTTTCTGCAGGATATGTAAACAGGCTTTTTGAGCAAATCCTTTCCCAAGTAACTGAATCCTGCTTAAACCAAACTTGCATAGATGTTCATCTTGGGATACACATTTAATAGAAAAAAGAAAGCAAATTAAAAGTACGTGAAGTATGTGTATTCTTTATTTAAACAAAAGGGAATGTTGTAAAATCATTATATTTTGTGAATACCTATATTGCTCAATACATAAATCATTGGTACATGTATTAACAGTTTCAACCAAGGGAACAGTTTCTTTCTCATCTGTAATTTAACATTTGATCAATGTTAATCTGGATATTCCATTTTCGAAGAAGATTACCAAATGGACGATTTACGGAGTGAATGAAGTTGTTAAACATAGATGCCATTCTGTCCACTAAGCCGAGGTCCCTTGAGGTCATGATTAACTTGTACGCAAATGTTGCCATGTACGGGTGTATTCATGTAGACCCCTCGAACACTACTGAAGTTCCCTGTACCGATAGGATTGAGGCATGACCTTCCACGTGTAATGCGCGCAGAAAAATAAAGAAAAAAAAAACTGACTGATTTTGTTGAATATATGACTGTCTGCAGTTACAATACGATGGGTGCATGGAAATGGTGTATTTATATCTTGATCATCACGTGGCATA
>NW_026921559.1:0-18490 GCF_032062105.1 Saccostrea cuccullata | reverse complement strand
TTCCACCATAACAATTAATGTTAGTTCAAAGCCCAGGAGCAGAGAACATGATTTTTAAAATAATTACTGCATTTTCACCAATTAATTGATATAGCCCTTACTCAATTCTAGAACCCCTGACCAAGGAGCCATAAAATTCACAATTTTTGAAGAGGCACTCTTACTCATTATTACTTTGTTTGTAATTAGTGTATTTAATACTGATAGAGTCCCATCCTTACACTACAATAACTGACCGACGGCCATGAAATTCGCAATTTTAGAAAAGGCATCTTTTCTCATCATAACTATATATGAAATTATTTCTTTAATACCCAAGAGTAGAAAAGAAGATTTTTAAAGAATAGTGTTTTTTCACAACATAATCAATAGAGTCCCGCCATTAAACCAAAACACCTGACCCTGCTGCCATGAAATTCACAAATTTTGAATAAGCACCATTCCTCTTCACAACTACAGTCCCTGAAACGTTCTACTTTCCCATTTTTCCGTTCGCTCACCGTTCATTCACCATTCGTTCAACGTTTGTTCACCGTTCGTTCAGCGTTCGCTCTTCGTTCACAGTATTGCGTTCACCGTTCACCGTGCGCTCGCGTTCACCGTTCACAAAACGTTCACCGATCGCTCTTCGTTCCGTTTACTTTGCGTTCACCTTGCGTTCACTGTTCACTTATCGTTCAGTCTTCATTGTCATTCGGAACTCCGAAGTGAAAGGACTTATCTTTTTGATGGTAAGGATTTACATTTTTTTTTATTAAATAACTTACATATCGTGTTTGAAGAATAATTTTTTCATTACAAAAATTATCTATGATACTTATATTTCTATTATTATAACTCAGCTGTTACTTATTTCATGAATTTTCCCTGGAAAATAATTAATACATTAAGTACCTACATGTATGTAGAACGATACTAAAATATTAACTTCAAAAAAGACCAATGTACA
This sequence comes from Saccostrea cuccullata, assembly GCF_032062105.1. NCBI lineage: Eukaryota > Metazoa > Mollusca > Bivalvia > Ostreida > Ostreidae > Saccostrea > Saccostrea cuccullata. Next base: position 17,541 of record NW_026921559.1, on the reverse strand, counting down.
AATGTTTCACGCACGGCATCAATTTGATTTAATTTTAAAGAGGACAAATGATTAATGGATGTATAATAATTAATCCAAGTCTTACAGAACAAGAATACATAAAAAAAATTATTTCTACAGTAACACGTATTTAAACTACATGTAGGTTTGAGAATTATGAACAGTACTGCAAATATTCAGTTAATTAAATATCTTTAGAGATAATTTAAATTGATGGTTTGGTTTTAAATTTTAAAAAAGGCCAACTGTTTAAAATAGTCTACTATTAGAGAAGGAAAATTCCTTCCTTCACCGTACCTAAACATATGTTTAAAAATATGTTTTTTGCCATTCAGTATAATTAAGACACCCCCCCCCCGGTGCCTTTTCTCCCGAAATAAAATTCTTATTGAGTTTTTACAGTATATTTTAATTTATATTTAATTTGTATTGTAACACAAGAAAATCAGTCTTAAAACCAACATCAAACAGTCATTAAACAATACATGTAGTATTTTAGTATAAACTTGTGCCGACAGAAGTATTTTAAATTGGCAGGGAATATGTTTCACATTCAATTTAAAACTTAATCCTTCCAAGTATGCATTCGAATTATTTTTTTTCTGCAGGAATGCAAAAATCAGATCTAGAAATGATAGGGAAAAATATTAAAATTTTTGGAATACTAAATGACTCTTTGCCCTCGGCATGTTCGGTGAAACGATTTCCACATCTCCACTGTGTCGAATTATTTTGATTGACAGCACAAGCACGCTACTACAAATGTAGCACGGACTTCCCGTGAACTGTGTGAATTGATGATGGAAAATAAAAGCCAATGATCAATGTCAAATGGATTTGTTAATCTAAAAAAAAGATTACCTCTATTGCTTGGAATATTAAAGAAAAATAATAAGAATTTTTATTTGATACAATATATATCTGAGAATCGAGAGGGTTATCTCTCTTTCTCTCTCTCTCTCTCTCTCTCTCTCTCTCGTACATTTCTCTGTTCAATAAAATTATGACAACACATTACTTATTTAGTTTTGAAAATTTTATCTACGCATGTATTACAAATAATTTGAATGCTTCTTTCCAACATCTTGACCGAGAATAATCGCTGCCGGGAAATGTCTACAGATACATGAAGAAGTTAGCTAAAAATAATCGTCATAAAAGAATAAAAAGGCAAATAAATATGGAATATTTTGCAGTAGAATCTAAATAAAACGAGATTTTTATGAGGTACGATAACAGTCAGTGTCAACAAATAATTGCGATTAAAGTCATGTTATTAAAATATCGATTTAAACATAGGTATGTGCAGAAAAAAATGTTTTTATTTATTTATTTATTGATGAATTAATTAATTAATTAATTAATTAATTTATTTATTTATCTATTGTTTATCTCAGTAGTAGTTTCATCTTCTAAAGTCCACATTATTTTATTAGTTAAAAGAATTAACATAATTATTTACTATATGAGATGAATTTATTTTTTAACTACACGCGGTAACTAATACACGTTTTACGGCGATTAAAATCATGTTATAAAAATATCGATTTAAACATACGCATGTGCAGAATTTTATTTTTATTATTTATTTATTTATCTATTTATTTCTCTTTTGTTTATCTATTGTTTGTTTATATTTAATTATGACATTTGAATGATAGAATAAAAGAATAATTTAAATGCAAGGAAAAGATCGAAGGCATTCCGAATAAATTGTTCATCTTGCGTTCACCGTTCGTTCACCGTTTACTTTGCGCTCGCGTTCGCGCTCCGTTCGCGTTCTGCGTTCACTCACCGTTCACCGTTCACACATCGTTCACCAAGTTGCGTTCACCGTTCAAACATCGTTCACTCACCGTTCGCTCTGCGTTCGTTCACCGTTCGTTCACCGTTCGTTCAGCGTTCGTTCACCGTTCAGGTGGGAAAGTAGAACGTTTCAGGGACTGTACGATATAATAAGTTTGTTTATTATAAAGGAGTGAAGAAGATTTTCAAATAAATAATGTAATTTCACCATTAAATCACTATGGATCTGCCCTAGCAAAACATGTTTACCACTGACCCTGAGGCCATGATATTCATAATTTTAGTAGATGATCCAATGCTTATAACAACTGCATAAACTTTGGTGGTCTTGACCCCATCCCTAAGGACAAAGAGGAACAGGGACCATGAAATTAAAAATTTATGTCCCCTCTTACCCAGTGATGCTTTGTGCCAAACTTGACTGAAATTGGTTGCGCGGTTGCAGAGAAGAAGCTAAAACTGTTCAAATATGAAGTCAGGTGACCTTATAAAAATTGAGGTTCCGATTCAGGTTCTGGCCTATCCTAAGGATCATTATTTCAACAATTTAGAATCTACACTACACCAGGATGCTTCCACATATGTTTAAGCTTTCCTGGCCAGGTGATTCCTAAGAAATGTTTTAATGTCAGACAAACCTCTGTCTTTGCCTTTTCTTGATTCTTGATCTCCCCTTGTAAACAACTTGGCCATTCATTTCAAAAGAAATTAATCTCACCTTTACAGCAAGAGGTACATGGGCTTTATAGGTCACCTACATAGTAAGCCTCTTACAACAATTTTTCAATGATTGAATTTGGTTCATGTTTTCAACTAGACACCATGGAAGTCACAATTTTGAAAAAGGTGCCATTGTTCAACATAACTACATGTATATACTTAGCAATTGCTTAGTTTGATTACCTAATACCCATAAGCAGGGTTGGGTGAAAAATACATTTCAACTAATCAATCAGTCATATTCAGCAGTAACCAGTGGTGCCCCTACCACATATGAACCCCTGACCCTAGCTCCACACATTTCAAAATTTTGGAAAAGACACCCTTGCTTATCAAAAAAATTTGATTAATACCAAGAAGAAGATTTCCAACAATTAATTCATTTTCAGTATATAATCATTATAGCTATATTATTATTATATGTAGTTTATCTGCTTAATACCCTGGAGCAGATTTTCACTAGATATAATCAAAAGAGCCCTGTCCTAACACCAGAACCCCTAATCCTGGGGCCATAACATTCCTAATTTTGGAAGAGGCAGTCTTGCTTATCATAATTATGAATTTGATTAGTTTATTCAGTACCCAGATTTTCATATGCTTACATGTATGATTTTCAAAGATTTCATGCATTTCATCTATAGAGCCCTGCCATAAGATCAGATCCCTTGACCCAGGGTCCATAAAGTTCACAATTTTGGAAGAGGCATTTTTGCTATCATAACTATGTGCTTATTTAGTTTATTTAATACCGAAGAGCAGAGTTGAAGATTTTCAAGGTAATAATGCATTTCCACCATGCAATCTATATAGCTCCGCCCTAGCATTAGAACCCCTGACCCTGGAGCTTTATAAACTTTTGGTAGAGGACTCAATGCTCATCACAATCATGCCAACAGTTTGATCGCTTGATGTCCAGGAGTAAGATTTTTGAAGATTGCATTAATATTAATGGTTTAAACCAACCCTTCCAAGGGGAGCAGGGACCATGAAATTAATAATTTTCGGTTCCCTTCACCCATACATGGCTTATCCCAAAATTGGTTGAAATTGGTTGAGCGGTTGCAAACAAGCTGAAATTAATCAAATGTTCACACTACGTATGACACACCGCACCATGACAGATGAAAACAGATAGCAATAGGTTACTTAGGTGACCTAAACAGATTCATAGAACCAAGTTTGGCTAATAGCCCAGTGGTTTTGAGGAGAAGTAAAAACTGTTAAAATCACATACAAAATGGACAAAGGACGGATGACAGAGAACGGGTGATCAGAAAAAGCTTACTTGAGCTTTCAGCTTATATGAGCTAAAAAGCATAAACTTTTGTCATTAAAATCAGCAACATATCCAAAGAGATTATTTTAATCAGATATTGCAAATGGCCATTTTTTTTTTTAATTTCTTATCAGACTTTGTAACAGAGATAATATTAAATATCTGAAAAAAAAAAATGTCAAAACTTAAAAGAAATAGTAACAAGAGGCCCATGGGCCACATCGCTCACCTGAGCACTGTGGCTAGGAAAAAGCAGAAATCGGTTTATTATTGAAATCCAAAAGTAGTCTTTTGCTGTTCTTGAGAAGATGATTTTTTAAAAAAAATTTCCTCTATATTTCTATGTAAAACTTTGGTTTGCCATTTTGGCCCCGCCCTTCCCCCGGGGGTGATGATTTGAACAAACTTGAATCTACATTACCTGAGGATGCTTCCATATAAATATGTTCAATTATGGCTTTGTCATTCTTGAAAAGAAGATTTTTAAAGAATTTTCCTATATATTTCTATGTTAAACTTTGGTCGGCCATTTTGGCCCCGCCCTACCCCCGGGGGTCATGATTTGAACAAACTTGAATCTACACTACCTGAGGATGCTTCCATATAAATATGATCAAATATGGCTTTTTCATTCTTGAGAAGAAGATTTTTAAAGAATTTTCCTATATATTTCTATGTAAAATTTTGGTCGGCCATGGTGGCCCCGCCCTACTTCCGGGGGTCATGATTTAAACAAACTTGAATCTGCACTACCTGAGGATGCTTCCTTATAAATATAATTAATTATGGCTTGGTTATTCTTGAGAAGAAGATTTTAGGCGTAACAAAAAAATATGTTTGTTTACGGTTACCCGACCGACCCTAATTTTAATCGCCGACCCAAACTTTTTTTTCGTCATAGAAATCCGGAAGTTACTGGCCGGTCCGTTTAACTTTTACATTCATCTTTGAAATCGAAATTGAAAGTAGAGAAACAAAACAAATGAGTTCAATTTCTACATCAACGAGTTCATTGCAATTTGCTTACCATTGCGTGGCAGTTGCAGGAGTGTGCAACTAGCATTGCCCAACACCCGGAGCTACCGTTTTTGGGGGGTAGTAAAAATAAAATTAAAATTATGCATGTATAATTATAAATACATGAGAAACACAAACGATATTTTCACTCATTGTTTTGCTATTTAATTTCCAACTAATGAAAATTTTCCAGGCAGCATGCTCCTACTGCTCTTAAATCACTTTAATCTCATCCATTTTGCAGTACTACCTGACTTATTTACTTAAAAAACGATCGTTTTTTCCTAATCCGAATTTCCTCCATTCCTCTGTTAATGGTAAATACATGCAGATATCTCTTTCAATTATATACGATCCCCAAATCAAATGATAGCTAAGTGTTATGTGATTAAACTCTAATATATACCAATTATACTTAATGGTTTGAAATGAAAATAAAATGATTTTTGCTTCAATTTAGATAAGCTAGAGTAGTGCAATATGTTCAGAAAAGAAAAGATATTTTCTTAAAAGTTTTAAACTTCAACTTTAAAAGTAATGGCTTCGGACCCTAGCTTTCTCAACTATAAACTTTTTAAAATATTAGTTTTTACAGTTTTTTTCCCCAATATTTGGACTGGTCACTTTTAAATTCGGACTAATAACTTTATTGTTGTTACAAGCCTGTGGGTTAGTACTTGATTTTTTTTTTAATTGCACACCCCTGAGTTGTAAGGCAGTTGGCAAGAAAGATTATATTGTCTACCACCCATATTACAAGCCCACACAAAATTAAGGCACGGTACAATGGTAAAACTGCTTTGTAATTCAACCAATTCATGTGAATTTGTGTATTAAAAAAATTCAATAAAATAAGAAAAAATTCCTACCTACCGACCCTATTTTATTTCAGCATGTAACAGTAAACAAAGTTATTTTTTTGTTTGGCCTTAAAAGAATTTTCCTATATATTTCTATCTAAAACTTTGGTCGGCCATTTTGGCCCCTCTCTACCCCCGGGGGTCATGATTTGAACAAATTTTAATTTACAACACCCCAGGATGCTTCCACATAAGTTTTAGCTTTCCTGGCACAGTGGTTCTTGAGAAGAAGATTTTTTTAAGATGCCACCAAATTTTCATTAATTCCTAATTATCTCCCCTTGAATGTGGCCCTTCATTTGAGCAAAATTGAATCCCCTTCACCCAAGGATGCTTTGTGGCAAGTTTGGTTGAAATTGGACCATTCGTTTCTTGAGAAGAAGTCGAAAATGTGAAAAGTTCACAGACAGACAGACAGACAGCTAGACAGATGGACGCCGGACAAAATGTGATCAGAAAAGCTCACTTGAGCCTTCGGCGCAGGTGAGCTAAAAAGTTGCCTTATCTTTCTTTGTGGTTGTACTAACATTTATATAATTAAAGAAATGTACTTGATGAATAATACACATTTATTTACTGAGTTCAAGAGAAACATGCGCTTTATTGTACTGAAACTTAACTGTTTGTTTGCGGCAGTTAGACCAAAGGCAGACAGTTTGGTTCAAGGTCAACAAAACACATTTTGCCCAAGAACACAGTCAATAAATGTTTTGTTATACCTTCTCTTTTATTATTTAAATATTTTGACACACATAAATCTTGTTCTGTCTTCCATGATAAATACCTCAGGTTAGTCACCTTTGCAAATGAGATTAAGCTCCCCTAATTCTGTGACGTAAGCGGTCCGGACTCTCATTGCCTGGTCAAAATCACCAGCACCCCTGACCCTGGGACCATATTCACAATTTTGTGTAGGGAGTAGGGGTAGGGACTATGAAATTCATAAATTATGTTCCCCTTTACCCATACATAGATGCTGTATACAAAATTTGGTTGAAATTGATTTAGTGCTTTCAGAAAAGAAACTGAAAATGTTCAAATGTTAACACATGACAGGCAAAACAGATAGCAATTGGTCACCTGAGTGACTCAGGTGACCTAAAAATTATATGGGAACACTTTTGGAAGTAAGAAAAGTTTTGAGTCCAGTCATTTTGAACAAGTAAGTCAGAAAACAGCAACCAAACTATTTTTAAAGGTGACCTGGGCACTTTTATTGCTATTGTACATTGTCACCAAAATCTTGACTTACTTTCACTGTTACTTTGTGTTGATGACCTTCTTCCTCAGGGTCAAAAATGTCAAAGGTCAACTTCTCTTCTACAATCAAAACAAGTTATGTGAAGAAATCTTACAACTTCTTGTTTATCACAAGAATGCATGAATGACAAATGTCAGAAGTACAGAAGATGAATAAATAGAGTACATGTTATACATTTAGGCTACTCACTGAAGGTAACCAATAAAAGCAGGGTTTTATAAAGTCATACAATCAAGGGCCTGAGCCTTTCAATTTGTGAAAAAAAACATAATCTAATATTTTGTAAATAAATTTAAATAAGAGATTTTCATTTGCAAGGCATTTTTTTGATTTTACATTCAGTCAATCAGTTTTTGGAGCATGCCTTTTAGTTACTTTTTTATTTTTTACAACACAATTCCTGATATACACGTTACTTTCTACAAAAGAGGGGGGAATATGTCACCGGGTTCAAAGGTGCATGAAAGTCAGTCAATATATAGGGTCTCAATAATTCAGTGGTTGGAGTGCTGGCACGGTGTGCCACAGGCCCTGGGTGTGAGTCCCGGTTGAGACTTGACTTTTCACCATCTGTGACATGTAACTTAAATCTTTATAATCAATTACTCTAAAATAAAGCAGAGAAAGACTTTTTTATACAATCCAATATACAGTTATATATATATATATATATATATATATATAAGAAATAATAATTGTACAGGAGACAATAATGTAATTCTGATTTGATTGAAGCTTATAAATAGCCTTCTGTTGCAAATATGAACAACAAAAGTTTATTGATGTTATTTATGAGATCTTTGTCATTGAAAAATTTATTTACAATTTCTGCAACAAAACATTCCGACATCTAAGTTGCAGCTCATATTGTTTTAAGCTAAAACTATGGTCTGCTAATAGATTCCAATCCTACTCTGATCTTAGACCTTAATATTTGACACATGGTCATATCACACTATGACTTTTCGTACATCCAAGAAACTGTTCTTAACTTAATGAATGTTTAAATTTTTGAACTTTAATACTTTGAACTTTCAATTTAGATGAAAAAGTGTTTTAAACAGGCCATTTCAAGTTTTTTCTAATGTTTCGTGTCCATACTTGCCTTGGATTTTTACATCTAATATCAGATCAATCAATTAAAATCAGGAGTAATATTAATGAAATTATTTATTCTAGTTGAGAATTTAAAGTACTGTTAATTTCCTTAAAAAAACATCTGTGTTTAATTTTTGATATTATACTCTCATGTAAATTAGTTGAATCTGATTTGTCGAGAATCATTTGTTAAAATACACTACCCTCTAAAAAAATAAGGCCATGGCCTCCAGCGTATAGCAACAGTCAACATTGCTTGATAACGGGTGATATTTGTAAAAATGAAGACTGCCAGAATTTAAATGTGCAAAGTTCACTGCTATCATTAGTGTTTCAGAATCAGAGGAAAAATACTATCGATTATTGAATCGAATCGGAAACACCATTTGGATTCACAATCGAAAATAATCGGACATTTCTCATGTTTCTTTTTTTTTCATTATGAAAGACCAATTATTGTGTTATTGATACGACTAAAGAACACGTAGCCCAATAGTTCAGTTTTAATAAATCTGGTGATTTTCTATTATCATTAAAGGAAAGGATTACACTTGTTTAAATATCAAAGAAAAACAATTTTAATAATATTTAATTATTAAACTGACCTTAATAAAAAATAAATAAATTGTGTTTCATTTTTTTTTCTATCATGTTTATAATTAAACTATTGATCACTTTAACTTGTTGAAATTTTGATTTAAGTTTTTGATTTTTAAAAGATGATAATTTTCATTAAAATTTTATTCCTGTATTTTAAGAAAAATAAAAGTAAAAGTTGAACAAGTTGTCTACCTTCATAAATGTTCACATTTGAATGGGCATGCATCATGAAAATAAAATAACACTACCTCTTTTGAATTCATTATATATAATAAAAAAATAGTAGCTTAGTGTTTAACTACTGTCTGACCTATTCTATATTTAAACAATAAAAAATAATGCATAAATTGTTAGTGGAAAGTAGAAAATATTGTTTCATGTGAGAACAGAGGAAATTCAGATTAAAAGACGATTTTTTTAAAGTAATGCTCTTAATGGCTATATTTCGTCATCAATTCTCTTGCTACCTATATAAATTATGTCTCATTGAAGGGAATATTATTTAAATTAAGCCATAATTATTATTTTCAAAGCACGTTTACGAATTATTCACCGACTCAGTTACCAGTGGTCAGCCTACATGTACAAGCACAGCGTTTAGTACAGGTGACGATCAAGAACTTGTGTGCACATGGAAGATGCATAAAAAATAAGCAAAGTACTATCTTTGAACAAAAAAGGTACTCTACACGAAAAAAAGACATTATATATTAAGATTTAGCATTATGTTTGAAGTATCTATATATTTAGCGACAATCGATTTTGCTGTTAAGCTATCGATTGTCGGCATCGCCAAGCTTTCAACAGTGCTCCAAGTCACACTTGCTCTCAGGTCGCAAAATGGCGACCTAAAAAATTTTTGGGTTGCCATTTCAGAATTTCTGGTCGCCATAATCAAATAATTCACTCGCCATAAAAAAAAAAACATTTTGTGAATAAAAATTGATAATTTAAATAAGGATATGTATTATGTCTTTACTATATCATAGATTACTTATTACTGTGACTATAAAAATTTGCTAGGTTGAATGAAATATTTTTATTGAATACATGTACCCTTATGGTTGTACAGAAGAACACAAGTAATCTGATTACAGAAATAAAATTTTATCAAATGAAAATACAAGCTTGACAGCTGTTGAGACAGGACTTTGCCTGCTGTTTGTCAAGTTTACTTACTACTACATACCTAAGCCATTACACAGTCATTATAAATGCCGCCAAAACACTCTTTATTTGCATGATAATACAATCATGATTCATTGTGATATGTAAGAAATTGATCAAATCCATCAATAACAAGGTCGGATCTTAAAAAGTGTACGAAGTTTGGATGCCATTCTATCAGGAACATTATTTATCCACGTCTCTTGTTCAAGTTCTATCAAACTTTGTACAGCATGCCATGCTGTCATAACATTACGTGATCTAAGTCCATGCAACGCTTTGTAAAGTGTATTTAAGTATATGTCTTCAAACATTTTCTTGATAGAGAATCTTTACAAATGAAATCTCGATCCCGATCTTAAAAATTGGACGTTTCCAGCCCAAATTTTCTCAGTCGCGATAATGCGAGTGTGTATTCATTTCTAGTCGCAAAATCAATTTTTTGGTCGCAAATGCGACCATTTTAGTCGCAACTTGGAGCACTGTTTCAACGACGATTTTTCGATCGTCGGCGACTATCGCTGAATCACTAGTTATCATGGTTATCTGTATAAAACATTCAGTATAATATAATACATACTGCATGTTGTTCGGTGTGAGGTTGAAAATTTTCAACCCTAGCAAACCATTGTCGACCTCCACTGCACCTCGATTGACAATGGTGATCTTGGGGTGAAAATTTTCAATGTTACACTCAACTACATGCAATATTTTTATATTATTTACAACATATTTTCCTGAGAACTTTTGCTATTTATATGTTTATACATGAAGTATAAATACCAGTAGATTCTTCTCCCTGATCCAATTTTGGATCTCTGGTATTGGATGTAGGTGTTTCCACCTCAAACTCTGACATGGTCTGCTTATTCAATTATTGCTTAAACTCCTGTAAAAGAAAAAAAAAAATAAAGTAATAATTATTTTTATTATTTTCCATGTAACAAAAAAAGGATAAAATGTGTGGCTAGATCCAAAATAAAACTCACCTGCGTCACTATAGTCAGGTGCTCTACCTATTTTTATTTTTATTTGGCCAATAAAAAAAAATATTAGAATTCTTGTCATCACGTCATCAACTTATTTAAATGGGGATTCACATGATATACGAGTCTACTAACAACATCATTTTGAAAAAAATAGCACATAATTCGACATAAATCTTTCAGATAGAAAAATATGCGAGTTTGAAAATATTCAGCTTATCCTATAGACGCTTTCCAGTACTTTCAGTACTTTGGTTTTCTCATGCTTTCTCCATGTTCTCGACAACTGAAAGAAGGTTATCATTTCTTGTAATGAACAGATGAATGTTTAGTAAACGACCGATTCTAGAATACGCCTGTGCAGCATGGGATCCCTGGAACTCCAAGCAAGTCCATCAGCTGGAGAAAGTGCAAAGACGAGCAGCACGATTTGCCACCAAAAACTACCATGATAACCACCCTGGGAATGTGACCCAGATGCTACAAGATCTACACTGGGAACCATTACAAACAAGAAGAATGAAGATAAGACTCGTCTTGTTATACAAGATTGAGCATGCTTTGGTGGCTATCCCTGCAGATATGTACCTGACACCCAGTGACAGAAGGACCAGAGGCAGCTACACGTACCGTCTACCACACACTCGGATCGATGCACATCGATATTCCTTCTTTCCGAGGACAATTCTAGACTGGAATAACTTACCATCTGTAGTTGCCTTAGCACCAACATTAGAGTCCTTCCGGACACAGGTGGACTCATACACAAGGAGCCAGCTGCCCACCAACACCAACTAAGTGTGCAGTTTTTAACTTTTCATTGTACATAGTGCCCTGATCGGGTTTTTAGCCTTGTCCGTCGCGTGTGACATTCCGAGTTCCACGCTCTAGTAAGAGTAAACTCGTATGGGAAGAAGAAGAAGAACATCTTTGTCTAAACAACAATTAGGCTAACTAATTTAAAATTACCTTATTTTTGTACTGGAGCTGAAACCAGGTCCTGGAAATATCACACCAAACTCCACATGCCGTGACTGCCTCCGACTTTTTAAAATTTTTTTGTGTAAATAAAACGAAATGTCGATCCCGATCCTAATGATCAGAGTGAAACAAAAGGGGTTCAGTGAATGAGTGAACAAAAAAATAAAATGAATATAAATAAATAAATAATTGATGCATAAATAAATAATTAAATCAAATTAATTAATAAATGTTTATATAATTAGTCACTCACTTATTCTTTTATTCAGTTATTTCTTCATTTTAATTCATGGAATTAAATTAATTTTCATCATGCTATTGTAAATTGAAAAAACGGGACCATTATTAACTCAATATCTATAAGCAAGAATTTTAAAAATAATCCTTACCTTCTAGTCTTAATAATAATAAAAAAAGACCATATAGGACTTAATTAATACCCATTGGCATTTTCTGTAACCATTAAAATTTTTGTGGCACTCGTAGTCACAGATTTTTTTTTTCAAATTTGGCTTCAAAGTACCAACTCATAAACTACATGTACTTCTAAAAATATTATAAGATCATATTACAGTTAAGATATTACCATGGAAACTGTGTCTAAAATTGTTTTTCCTGCAATATTTGGGAATGTTTTTAATGAATGCTGCTATACTTCAATTCATTTTACAAACAGATATAGAAAATCTGACATCAACATTAATTACATATGCAAAAACTGCGTACTGTAAATTGCATGGTTCCCCAAAACTTGGCAACCCATATAACCCCCCCCCCCCCCAAATAATAAAAAAAAACAGCCTTCGGCTCAGGTGAGATAAATTAACAAGAGGCCCATGGGCCTTATAGGTCACCTGAGCATTATGCAACAACTTTCCAGTTATGGACTTTGATTCATGTTTTAATCCAGATGATATATGGCATTCACAATTTTGAAAGAGGCACCATTGATCACCATAACAGTACACTTAGCAGTTGCTTAGCTTGGTTACTGAATACCCATACGCAGGGTAGGGGAACAAAAATGCATTCCAACTAATCAGTAATTACTTCTCATTTTAACAGGTACAATAATAATTTTTTTGTGGCGTCTACCTTTAGGCTACTATTATAAAAGGGGGCGGGGGTACAATGGCTATACTAGGATGATATCCACAGTTACACAATTAAATAAGTGTCCAGTGTGTTGGGAGATAATTGCAAATCAGGGTTTTCACCTGAAAACACAATGGTAATGCTATATAGAGTCTACGGTGAAAATATGGGTGGGATCTTGGACTTATCTCTTTGAAATATACGCGCCTGACAACTCGGCAAATTACCTGTTTACATAATGCGATCGGACCCTACATATAACCTTCGGAAAGGGGTTGCATCACTATGTTCAACGATTAAAAATACTCCACGGCGACGTACCATCAATTACGGCACTGTACTGGTATCGTACAAACAGAGATCTACCAAGCAGTGCCAAAACAAGTATGCCGTACAATGAGGATAAAAACTACATAACGAAATTAAAATGTGAAAAGACAAAAAAAAAAATAATAAATATAAATTACAAAAGATGTGTCTGTTATAAGTAAGTAAGAATTTTTTTCTGAAATTGGTAAATTTCACATAAATAAAGTTGTTGAGTATGCAGACGATATATCGCAGATGGATGAAAAATATAGCGGAAGTTGTAGCATATGCAATCAGGAATAATAATGACTAAAATGAATAGTAGAACCCACAGTAATAATTAAAATAACAAATTCCAAGCAATTTATTCCAAGATATAGCATGAATAATAGAGTTTGGCAGCAGATTACAGCTTATCCACACATGTAGAACTGCTAAGATAATGACAATTAACTCAAGAAATACATGTAGATTTAAGATGAAAGGTAGCTAATTCATTGCATGTAAAAATAAATACAAATTCTAACATTATCAGCCATTGTTGTCACAACATTTTGACCTACATGAAATATCATTACATGTAAAGTCCACCCACCCAATAACTATTACATAGTACATCATAGTTAAATTATAGTCATCTATGACAGGTCCTTACAATATATGTACATAAGATTGTCGAATTTAATCCTGCTTTATTTCTATCAACATGATAAATATACAGCGTTTCTAAGACGAAACATTTAATGTGTTCTATTTGGAGTGCAAGTAAAACAACCCAGGAATTATAGAATTTAGACACCACATGAAAAATACAGTAGCTGCAACTTAAGACACTTAGAATAATACAAAACATAGGTAATCAGAGATTACAGAGCTCACCTCAACGAATGTTGTCTTTAAGTAAGGCAATGTCACACAATTAACCAACAAAATGTATACATTCCAAAAATGAAAATATTTTTAAAAGCAATTTTGATCTGATACTTTGAAATAGACCTAAATAAAAAATTTAAACTAGTTCTTCTTCATGAAAATGTAATGAATATCCAGCATCTGAAGCAAATTTGAGAGTTTTCATCTCTTGATGCAGCATTATTGCAAGTTTCGTTTATACAATGTTATATAAGCCTAACAGTTTTTTGTAATAGACCTGCAACCATACCTTTTACCTTGTCTATTATCAGAAAAATGTATGTCAACATGCAAAACAACTTGGTTGGTTAATCCTTAGATGTATCATCCATGCAAGTTTGCTCATTATAGGGCTCATAATTTATTGGAAATGAAACATGCATTCAAAAAACTAACATTTTCACTCATCCACAAAAAGTAGGTCAGATTCAGCATCCCAAGCAAGCCTGGTAGTAATTGCATCCTTAAATGTATCATCTATGCAAGGTTGGTCATTAAAGAACTCACATTTCCCTTTGGAAATGAAGCCTGCCCCAAAAAACTTTTACCTTTTCACTCAACCGGAAAATGAGGTCAATTCAGCACCCCAAGCAAGCCTGGTAGTGTGCATCCTTAGATGTATCATCCATGCAAGTTTGCTATTATGGGGCTCTAATTTTTGGAAATGAAACATGCATCAAAAAACTAACATTTTCACTCATCCACAAAAAGTAGGTCCATTGCATCCCAAGCAAGCCTGGTAGTAATTGCATCCTTAGATGTTCATTATGCAAGGTTGGTATTAAAGAACTCATAGCCTTGGAAATAAGCCTGCGCCAAAAATTTTTACCTGTTCACTAACGGGAAAATTTAGGTAATTCAGCATCCGAAGCAAGCTTGGTAGTGTGCATCCTTAGATTTTCTCCTACAAGTTTGGTAAACATGGGCTTAAAGTTACTTGCAAATGAAACCTGCACCAAAAACATTAACTTGTTCGCTCAACTGGAAAATGTAGGTCAGATTCAGCATCCTAAGCAAGCCGGGTCGTATGCATCCTTAAATGTATCATCCATGCAAGTTTGGTCAACATGGGCTTAAATTTCTTGCAAATGAGACCTGCACCAAAAACTTTAACCTGTTCACTCAACCGAAAAAGTGGTCAGATTGCTGAAGCAAGCCCGGTAGTATGCATCCTTAGATGTATCATCCATGCAAGTTTGGTCAACATAGGGCTTATATTCTTAGAGTTTTCATATCTTGATGCAGCATTTGTGCAAGTTTGGTTTATCAATGTTATATAAGCCTAACAGTTTTTTGTAATAGACCTGCAACCATACCTTTTACCTTGTCTATTATCTGAAAAATGTATGTCAGCATCCAAGCAAGTCCATTGGTGCATCCTAATTTCATCCATGCAAGTTTGCTATTATGGGCTCATAATTTTGGAAATGAAACTGCAAAAAAAAACTAACTTTTTTCACTAACCCAAAAAAAAGTAGGCCCGATTAGACCAAAAAGCCTTGAATTTCTCCCTTAATGTTCATCTATAAGGGGTTTTAAAAACCCATACCTTGGAAATGAAGTCCAAAAAATTTTCCCTGTTCCTAACCAAAATGGGTAACCCCAAGAAGCCTGGTAGTGTGCATCCTTAGATGTAACCCATACAAGTTTGGTAAAACTGGGTTTAAAGTTACTTGCAAATAAACCTGCACCAAAAACTTAACTTGTTCGCTCAACTGGAAAATGGGTCAGATTCAGCATCCTAAGCAAGCCGGGTAGTATGCATCCTTAAATGTATCATCCATGCCAGTTTGGTCAACATAGGGCTTATGTTCTTGGAAATAAATGCACCAAAAACTTTAACCTGTTCACTCCCCGGGGAAAATTAGGTCAATTCAGCATCCGAAGCAACCCGGTTGTATGCACCCTTTAATGTTCATCCATGCAAGTTTGGTCAACATAGGGCTTATAGTTACTTGGAAATGAAACCTGCACCAAAAACTTTGACCTGTTTACTCAACCAAAAATGTAGGTCAGATTCAGCATCCCAAGGAAGCCCGGTAGTATGCATCCTTAGATGTATCATCCATGCAAGTTTGGTCAACATGGGCTTATAGTTACTTGGAAATGAAATCTACACCAAAATCTGCCCCAAAAAATGTTAACCTTCTCCAAAAACTTAACCTGGTCATTCCTTTGCTAAAATTGCAGCATCTGAAACTTTGACTGGTACAATGAAACACACTATAACCATCTTCCATGCATGTCTAATCAATATGGACACAGAAGTAATTAAAAAGAAAACTGCTCCAAAAAACTTAACCTTAACCTGGGACGCCGACGCCGACACCGACGCTGACCCCCCGCCGAGGGTATCACATAAGCTCCCTCCCAAATTCGCTGAGGTGAGCTAAAAATTACTCAGAGTGCATACTTATGTACTTGTACATTGAAATGCGTTAAAACCCGTTATTTATTTATTTACAAAACAAACTATGAGATGAGTCATCTTATGACTATTCAAATGTCTTTTCTCACTTATGTTTTTTTTCTTTCATTCATATGACGTTTAAGAGGCATGGTATCCGTTCGTTGGTACGTGATGTAATAAAACCCCCACATGTCAAATTTGAAGTCCCTTTAAATTGAAAATTCACAGTTATCCAACATACATGTTTACGTGACATTTATAAGAGGTACCTCCAACATATGCGCCATTTTCCTGCAACCCTCCGACTTATTTATCCAAAGTCCCTCTTTCATGTGCCTTTTTCAAAAATCCATCTTTAATATGTCCTTTTTCCAAGGTCCCTCTTTCATGTGTCCTTTTTCCAAAGTCCCTCTTTCATGTGTCCTATTTATAAAAAATCCCCTTTCCTGTGTCCTTTTTCCAAAGTCCCTCTTTCATATGTCCTATTCATCCCTTTTCCCTCTTTCATGTGTCCCCTTTTATCCAAAGTCCCTCTTTCATATGTCCTTTTTCCAAAGTCCCTCTTTCATATTTCCTATTTATCCAAGGTCCCTCTTTCATGTGTCCTATTTATCCCAAATTTTCTTTTTCATTTGTCCTATTATTAAAGTCCCTCTTTCATATTCCTATTTTCAAATCCCTCTTTCATATGTCCTATTTATCCAATGTCCCTCTTTTATTGTCCTTTTAAAGTCCCTCTTTCATATGCCCTATTTTTCCAAAGTCCCTCTTTCATGTGTCCTATTTTCCAAGGTCCCTCTTTCATTGGTCCCTGGACATTTGGGAAAAAGCGTACAGCGAACCGCGGACTTTGGACTTCAGACATTTAAAGGCAAATTAAAGGGAGCGGGTTTTAAAAAAATAAAAAAATTATATAAATTTATAACAGATCAAATCATCGGCAAATGTATAGGCCTTTTATAAATAAAGAAAATAATTAGAACGTATGCAAATAATTTATTTTTGAACATGGCGTTGAAATGATAATTTTTGTATGCATT
>NW_026921558.1:0-18643 GCF_032062105.1 Saccostrea cuccullata | reverse complement strand
TGAGTACAGTGTTGAGAAAGATTACAAGTACAGTTCGGATACACGACGATAGCTACATGATGTCGATGAACATGAATTTTCTGTACCTATTTGTGGTATTCTATGTGTTTGCAGACAGAGGTATGTCAAATAGGCTAATACGTACATTTCTAAATATGTTGTAAATCGGACATCTATCGGATTTTGTTTCATGTTCATTCAGTATTCTGTGTAAAACTAAAGATAGATTTATCAGTAAAGATCACGATCATTTAACGTGTTGAAAATCATATGATCAATTATTATCTCAACAATGTTAATTATGAAAAAATCAGTAGTGTAGCTAGGGCTTTGTTAAAGTATAGGCACAAATTACGGCAAGGGGTCTGAGGTCGGAAAATGAATTTCACTATTTTGAGAGCTCTATGAAACAGATTCTGGGTCTATGAAAACAAAATTCTATCTCTGTTTAAAATGAAGAAAATCTAAAAAAAAAAAAAAAAGTGCATTACGACTTTTTTTAAAGAGCAATCTTTAGTTAGGAGAGTTTTCATATTCTTTTAGGCGTAATCATTTAGAACAAGGGAGGTTTCTTTTCGCTTGTCAAAGTTTTTTTCCAGGTTATATTGTCAATTTCTTTCTTAACCCCCCCCCCCCCCACACACACACAGGCACACACAAATACACACGTTTTGAAAAACGATACTAGTTAAATGTTGCTTCTTTCTAGATGTATTTCTATATTCATCTGACTAGCCAGCTTGGAAATTTAAACTGTTAACAAATGTGCATTATCCAACTTTGAAGACAAAAGTTTTTGTTTGATTGTTCCCTAAAAATACACATCATGACCTGGCAATATTATATACATGTATATAATATCTATCAGTACCACAGCTTGTCAAGGACATTTTTAATTCATATCAGGCAAAATGATATTTGGCTATTGATTTTCTTTCTTTATTATAATTATGTTTTAATTTTTTTCCCTGAAAAACTTAAGTTTAGGCACGTGCCTTAAGTGCCTAATGGTACATTGTAGTTATATCACCGGGGAAAATTAAGTGTCAAACTTTCCGGCAACAATAAAACATAAAAATGCTAACGATGGAATAGCACTTTATTATAAACTTAGGTGGGTAGGGTGAATTCTGGAAATCCAAAATTGCACCCGATCAATCCGAAGCCTAGGAGTTAACTGATTAACAATGATTCGTGTAACATATAATTAACTAGTTCTAATTGTAACGGGGACCGTTACAGATGTTCCCCAAACGCTCCCCAACTCCCTTTTGGTGCCATATTCCCTGTAACAGCTTCATTAAATAGAACAAAATCTATGTATTCGAGACTTTAACAACGCAAAGTTCATTCAAATTTTAGCATTGCAAGCGTGCGCATGTGAATGCATGTGCGTAATGACCATATCATCTTGTCTACACAATCTATATATTTTTTATATACTAAATATTAAAGTATTTAATCCAAAAGTATTAAAAATACGCTAATTCAAGTGTATTTTTGATTTATCTCATTTCATGTGCACGCACGTGCATACATGAGCATGGTGACCATATCTTCTTGTAAAAGTCCTTTACATCTATCTATGTTCTAAATCCCACCCCGTTTGGTTGAAAACCAAGGGAAATATAGCTGTTTAAAGTTCAGCCAATCAGATTACAGCGAACGTACACACACGTGTATGCATGTGGTGCATACCGTCATCCGTCTTGTAGAAGTTGGATATATATCTAATCTATGTTCCAAATTCCATCCTGTTGGTTAAAAACCAAAGGAGTTATAGCTATTTAAAATTTAAGCCAATCAGATTGCAGCACACGTGCATGCACGTGTTTTCATGATAATTGCTATATATATCATATTGTAGGATATCTTAATGCATGGCTATGTTCGAGGAAAACTTCCATAGGATTTCGTCGAAAAACAAGAAAGATATAGAGACTTTAGTTTCAGCCAATCAGAGCGAAGCGCACGTGCATGCGCGTGAGATCTTGCTTTTTTTATCATGTCCTCTTGTCTACACTACTAATATGTCCTTACATTATAAATTTCAATAGATTTCATCAAAAAATAGAAAAGTTACGGCTATATCCATTATATTGGTCATTTCACGTGTTGCACGTGCGCACTCTTGCAAGCACGTGCGCGTAAATGGCATGTTGACAATGTCGTCTTATCTACATTCATAATATGTCTATATATTCTAAATATCAAAGCATTACATAAAAAAATGTAAAAGTTACGGCAATTTCAAATATATTGGTCATTTCACGTGTTGCACGTGCGCGCTCTTGCAAGCACGTGCGCGCAAAATGACCCTCGTTCCGCAAATCTACATAACATGCCTACTTATCCTAAAAAGGTTTCCCCTTAATCGGATGTGTACTTTACGAGATCATTCGCGGACAAAATTTTCCCGAGAAGAAAAATAATAATAACTAGAATCTTGTTGCCATGGCAACAAATAAGTCTTCCGTTCTTCTAAATCTGTAAGAATTTGCTTTTTTCTCTGCAAAAAACATAGATATCAAATGTACTCTGAAAGAAAAAAAACTGCAAAAAGGTCTTTCAGTACTTAAGGTACTTTGATTTTCATGACCAATCATTTTGGCACTCATAAAAGCTACACGTGTATCATAGACAAACCAACGGACGAACGAACACCGTACTCTCATAAACTTCACTGTGTTTATGTTCTGGCACAATTGTGATGGTGTTATAAAAATGTCATGAACTAAGTTAGTACCACATTAAACGTAAAGTCGTTGATTTTTACAGTAATACTATCGAGATTTGTCAGCAGAAAGATTATTCAACAGTCTACAGGAATCATTCAGCAATCGATTAATTGATTATATGTTGTTTAATGTCCCTCTCGAGAATTTTTCACATGGAGAAGCCTCCACTCGCCGGTGGAGACTGCAAAATGTTGTCCTATAATTTGGCTCTAATCGCCATTGAGCAGTGAGGAATCTTTTTGAGTCAGTACCATCTGACACACGGGACCTCGATTTAAACGATCTCATCTGACGGACCGGTCTCCACGTCCCACAACTGAAGTCCATAATACAGATATATGATGCTCTAGCCATGTTTTTGTTTTATTTTTCATTTCTCAAATTTGTTGCATCAGATTTTCTTAAAGATCATACTTAATAAAAATCATTTCGAACAACTTTATTGCAATGCATACAGCGTCCGGTGATTTTGATTGACAGGTCAATACATGTGCACTTAGTGTAATACTTCTTAAGCAGAAAAAATATACAGAGAGTGACTATGACGGACTATGAAATCAGAAAATATTTAGTAAAGAATGGGTACAACTGATATAGAACTTATTTTTTGTCTATGTAAATGGATAGGATAATCAGGATTCAAAGGGAATCTCTCTCTCTCTCTCTCTCTCTCTCTCTCTAGATCTCTCTCTCTCTCAGACATGTAAATTTCAGTATCTTGCGTAATGAAAAATCTATTATCATTGAATATGAATTCTGTATACATGTTAATTATAATCAAATGTTCCAGATTTAATTGTATAACGAATTTATAATTCAAAGGCCTATAGTTGCAATAATGTCTCCGAATAAAATCAAGAGGGGGGGGGGGGGCTTCAAAAGAATTACATACTCGGTAATTTTATGTTTTATGAATTAAAAGGAAAATACTTAAGGTTGCATGTACATACATATAATTATATAGCATTGCATAAAATTGTGTTCATTCGTATACTTTATCTAACATATCAACAGACCTTTGCAGATGTTTTTGTATCATGTTTTTAGCGTAGCATTATTTCACACAGAAACGCGTAACTTTCACATAATGTTAACCCTTTGAGTACTAGTATTTCACAAAAATCCAAGAATCGCTTTTTCTCATCTTTAATAACTTCTCGGGTATATAAAAGTATAGATCATGTATAATAAATAACACTATAAGACTTTTAATCAATGAAATATACGTGTTAAAACCAAATCCAATCTATAGATTGATTTTCTTTCTTTTAAGTTGCAGATATCAATTTATTTCTAAAGGCTTTACACATACTCTTCTTTCTCTCAGTCCCCTTTCGAGTACATATAATATTTTAGAATCGAAAATAAAACTCGGATTCCGGGATAATTTCGCATTCAAATTAGAGAATGAATTAAGAATATTTTTTTTAAATATAATCATAACAGACATTACAGATTTACACTACGCTGACAACTTTAAACTATGCATATACTGAAAGCAGTAACCAACGTAATCTTTCATGCAGAAGTGGATATGGAAACTCAAAGTCTAAATATTTTTTTATGTGAAAAGTGTGGATATAGACGTCTGCGACGTTATGGATACTACCTCCGCCTTTATCTCGAAAGTTCTATTCCCACTTACAAGTCAGAGTTATCTATCTTTGCTCATTGTCACTACGTAAATAGAGAAAATGAATATATTGACGGAACCTTAAATCTCCAAAATGCAGAATCCGATTGAATAAATAACGATATGTAGGTATTTTTGTAGAATAATTTGTATATACATCGCTGTAATGTATACTACAATATTATTTTCTTCAAAGTGCTTAGTTGACACAGAACGGATATTTTTTTAGATATAAATTTGTAAATCAAAAACTTTCAATATACAGACTAACACTACACAGCCAAATTTAAACTAATATGCATATAGTGAATTAAGTAACATGCAAAAGAGAGAATATTGAATGTGTAAATATGTTGATCTGGAGAGCGTATATATGTCTCTAACGTCATCAATACTATTTCCGCCTTTATCTCGAAAGTTCTATTCTCATTCACAGGTCAGAGTTATCTTTCTTTGCCCACCTTATACATACTACGTAAATAGAGAAAATTTCGGTACCGAAAATATACAAAATGCGGAATCTGATTTTAAAACAAATTATATATTTAGTATTTGTAGAAAAATGTCTGTTTTACATAAGAATATCTTGAAAAAATATCTAAAAACAAAAAAAATCAAAAATTGACCAAAAACAAATTCACTTCCGGTTCGGACAGGAAGTACTGGAAACACACGAAAACAACTTCAAAACAAATAGAATATCATGATCTAATACTCCTGTAAATTTCATATCTTTACCTCAAACCGTTTCTGAGAAAACTGCCGGACAAAAGTCCATTTTAAAATTCGAAAATCGGCCATAACTTCGGACCGGAAGTGAATTTTTCAAAAAACGGAATTTTATATAAACTTCATATATCAACCTACTTACATGAGAAAAATTGTGAAAATCTATCCAGCCATCTCTGAGTAATCGCGCTCACAAAATTTGGGAGGAATAATAATAATAATAATAATAACTAGAATCTTGTTGCCATGGCAACAAATAAGTCTTCCGTCTTCTATTCTGTAAGAATCTGCAAAAAACATAGAAAAATGTACTCAGAAAAAAAAAAAAAAAAAGGTTTTTCAGTACTTAAGGTACTTTGATTTTCATGTATGTATTTTGGCACTCATAAGAGCTACACGTGTATCATAGACAAACCAACGAAAATAAATAACACCAAAATTCTCATAAACTTCACTAAGTGTTCTGGCACATCGTGATGGTGTTATAAAAATGTCTCTGAACTTTTACCATATTAAACGTAAAGTCTTGATTTTTACAGTACTTAATGCTATCAGATTTGTCAAAGAAAGATTATTCAACTATTATTCAGCAATCGATTAATAGATTATATGTTGTTTAGTCTCTCGAGAATTTTTCACATGAGAAGCCTTAACTCGGATGGAGACTGCAAAATGTTGTCCTATAATTTGAAAATCGCCATTGAGCAGTGAGGAATCTTTTTCAGTCAGTAAACAACGGGACATTTAAATGATCTCATCTGACGGACTGGTCTCCACGTCCCACAACTGAAGTCCATAATACAGATATATGATGATCTAGATAGCCATGTTTTTATTTTATTTTTCATTTCTCAAATTTGTGTTGCATCAGATTTTCTTAAGATCATGTTACTAAAAATCATTTCGAACAACTTTATTGCAATGCATACAGCGTCTGGTGATTTTGATCGACAGGTCAATACATGTGCACTTAGTGTAATACTTATTAAGCAGAAAAAATATACAGAGAGTGTCAACAATGACGGACTATAAAATCAGAAAATATTTAATAAAGAATTGGTACAACTGGAAAGAACTTTTTTTGTCTATTCAAATGGATAGGATAATCAGGATTGAAAGGGAATCTCTCTCTCTCTCTCTCTCTCAAACATGTAAATTTCAGTACCTTGCGTAAGGAAAAATCTACTTTTATTGAATGTGAATTCTGTATAAAATTGATGATAACCATGCAAATGTTCCAGATTTAATTGTATAAAATTTATAATTCAAAGGGCTACAGTTGCAATAATGTCTCAGATTAAAATCAAGAGGAGGGGGGGGGGGTCAAAAGAATTACAAACTCGGTAATTTTATGTTTTATGAATTAAAAAGAAAATACTTAAGGTTGCATGTACATACATATATATAATTTTATAGCATTGCATAAAATTGTGTTCACTTTCGTATACTTTATCTTAACATATCAACAGACCTTTGCAGATGTTTTTGTATCATGTTTTTAGCTTGGCATTATTTTACACAGAAACGCGTAACTTTCACATAATGTTAACCCTTTGAGTACTTGTATTTCACAAAAATCCAAGAATTGCTTTTTTCATCTTTGATAACTTCTCGGGTAAATAAAAGTAAGATCATGTAAAATAAATAACAGAGAAGACTTTTAATCAATGAAATACACGTGTTAAAACCAAATCCAATCTATAGATTGATTTTTTTTTTCGTTTAAGTTGCAGATATCAATTTATTCCTAAAGGCTTTACACCTACTCTTATATCTCCCAGTTCCCTTCTGAGTACATATAATATTTTAGAATCGAAAATAAAACTCGGATTCCGGGATAATTTCGCATTCAAATTAGAGAATGAATTAAGAATATATTTTTCAATAAAATCATAACAGACATTACAGATTTACACTACGCTGGCAACTTTAAACTATGCATATACTAAAAGCAGTAACCAACGTAATATTTCAATCAGAAGTGGACATGCATTAAAAGTGTAAATATAGACGTCTGCGTCGTCATGGATACTACCTCCGCCTTTATCTAGAAAGTTCTATTCCCACTTACAAGTCGAGTTATCTATCTTTGCTCATTGTTACTATGTAAATAGAGAAAATGAATTTCTTGACGGAACCTTAAATCTCCAAAAAGCAGAATCACATTGAATAAATAATATGTTAAGTATTTTTGTAGAATGATTTGTATTTATATCGCTGTAATGAATACTGCATAAAATATTATTTTCTTCAAAGTGCTTAGTTGACACAGAACGGATATTTTTTTTGATATAAATTTGTAAATAAAAATCTTTCAATATACAGACTAACACTTCACATCCAAATTTAAATTAATATGCATATAGTGAATTAAGTAACATGCAAAAGAGAGAACATTGAATGTGTAAATTTGTTGATCTGGAGAGCTTATACATTTCTCTAACGTCATCAATACTATTTCCGCCTTTATCTCGAAAGTTCTATTCTCATTCACAGGTCAGAGTTATCTTTCTTTGCCCAACTTACACATACTACGTAAATAGAGAAAACTTCGGTACCGGAAATATACAAAATGCGGAATCTGATTTAAAAACAAATTATATATTTAGTATTTGTAGAAAAATGTCTGTTTCACATAAGAATATCTTGAAAAAATATCTAAAAACAAAAAAATCAAAAATTGACCAAAAACAAATTCACTTCCGGTTCGGACAGGAAGAACTGGAAACACACGAAAACAACTTCAAAACAAATAGAATATCATGATCTAATACTCCTGTAAATTTCATATCTTTAACTCAAACCGTTTCCGAGAAAACTGCCGGACAAAAGTCCATTTTAAAATTCGAAAATCGGCCATAACTTCGGACCGGAAGTGAATTTTTCAAAAAACGGAATTTTATATAAACTTCATATACCTACCTATATACATGAAAAAAATTGTGAAAATTATCCAGCCATCTCTGAGTAATCGCGCTCACAAAATTTGTGAGGAATAATAATAATAATAATATTAATAATAACTAGATACGATCTCGTTGCGAGCAACGAGAGGTCTTCCGTCAGAATCCGAAAAAAAACCGTAAAATCGAGTTGAAAAAGTAAAAAAAAAATATTGCACACAAGGGGGATAAATCCATGTCATGAAAATCCAACGCTTAATGGGAGCTCTGCTCTTAATTATCTTCTTGTATATACTTCTGTATAACAGTGCTTTTGTCTTAGAATTATGAAAGGCAAAGTCAAACTATTCATAATTGTCACGCCAAACGCCACGAGGTAATATTCGCGCCTTTTCTTTGGAATGTTCTATTTAATAGGTGTGATAGCTTCAAGGAAATAAAAAAAACCGTTCATATAGCCTAAAATTCGACGATTAGAAAGTATATTTAACACATTTTACAAATTCCATATAGTATGTAAGCAAGAAACACTAAAGCAGTGAAACGGCTATGAATTTTAACTTCTTTAATTTCCTGTTCATTGCCAAAGTGAACTATCCCGATAAGTTACACATTCATGAAGAGGTTGAAATGTTTCGCTGGAAAACATGACTCGCCTTACGACGGTCAAGGAACTGGATACCATTTGTGCTAAATAACTTGAATAAGATCTTTGAAACAATAATGTTAATATAAACTCCATTAAGCGATCTTTAAAAAAATGGTTATCTTATTTTGTCTTTTCTATTAGTTAATATGGCACAAGTGTGCACTGGAAGAACAGTGGTTAAGTTTTATACTTACTGTATTCATTAATATTCTTTCTTGAGAAACTATTACTTATAACAATGATTTAAGATCTGTTTTTTTTCCGTGGAGCAAATCAGAAGATATTAGGTATCGAATTTCATTTGCATATATAGTCTTTTCTTTTTCTACTTTGAGAACCAGCAAAAACTAATTATAGAAGACGTTTAAGAAGAACTTATTTTGACAAAAAATTGCAATGTAACTATGACTTGACAAACCAAGTATTCCTTTAGATTTCATTTCTCCCTATGTTACTTTCATTCAAGCAAACGCTCGGCTGACTCCGTAAACCGCTATTGCGAAATGTCGGAGTTGACAGAGAGAGCCGCCATTTTGGACCCGCTTCAGATTTTTAAATGTTAATATCTAGAGTTTGGATTGTATCAATATTCAAACAAATTATTTTTTATAAGAAGGGTCTTATTAACATTCCAAAAATAAATGAAAAATATTGAAAAACAAAAAAGTTAAAAAATACGGACTTTTTAATTTCGTTTCCGGTAGCAACCGGAAGTACCGACGACACACGAAAAGGTGATTCGTCTATATCTCAAAGTCATCATCTATCATCTATTCAAACAGGTCTCCAGTTAATATCTTACAACCATTTTTGCAAAAAAGAGTTTGAATTGCATTTTAAAATCAGAAAACTGGCAATAACTTGGAACCAAAGGTGAGTTTCCAAATTTTCCTTGTCATTATATAAAACTTCATATAATGACGCATAATTCCTGAAAGTTTCATTGAAAACCACTGAATAGTTTTCGAGAAATCGCGTGCACAAAATTTTGGGGAAAAAAATAATAATAATAATAATAATAATAATAATAAACAGTAGAATCACTAGAAGGTCTTCCGTGAAGACGGAAGACCTTAAAAAGAAACAATACAATCACTATAAGTCTTCCGTTGTGAACGGAAGACTTAATAATAACTAGACTCTTGTTGCCATGGCAACAAAAAAGTCTTCCGTTCCTGTACGATACCGTTTGCATTGATTTTTATATGTAGAGAAATGTGTACATTATGTAATAAATTTAAAATTTTAAGAAACTAAGTATGTCATACGGTACCAGTCCTTTGATTTTTACTGCAAAAATGAATGTATCTGTTGTCCCTCTGCATGCAATTTTTTTGTTTGGTTAAGAAGCATATTTAAACTTTCTTTAGATTAAAAAATAAATAAATGCAGAGTATCTAGAAACAATACACAGAACTTACCGTACTTTGATTTTCACTACAAAAATGAAAGTATTCACCGTCCTTGATGTATACACATGACAAATTAAAATACGTGTTTATATGATTTGAATTTTTGCATTCAAAAAAGATTTCATGTATATATAAGTCAAAGTAAAATAAAATAATTAATATCCTTTGTACTTGCGGTACTATGATTTTTATTGATTGACAAAAAAATAGGTAACTTTTGTATGCATTGATGTTTGTGTGTAGAAAAACATGCCTGTTTACACTACATACATGTACATGTACACTTTAGTGAGAAAAGGGTTGGTATCTAAAACAGTCCTCTCAGTACTTTAGGTACTTTGATTTTCATTGCAATTATGTTATCTTAATCCTAATATAAATGAGTCTGTATGTTTTGATTTTTGTATGCAGAAAAACATGTAAACGTAACCTTCATTAATTTAAAGTAATAAATGCCCCTTTAGTACTTTCAGTACTTTGATTTTATATATGCAAAACGAAAGTAGCTGAAATCTACAAAACGCGTGATTGATTTTAAAACAAATTATATATTTGGCTATTGTGGATGTATCTCTATTATGCTATAAATATCTTGAAAAAAATATTAAAAACAAAAAAGTCGAAAATTGACCGAAACACAAATTCACTTCCGGTCCAGACAGGAAGTATCAGAAACACACGAAAACTACTTTAAAACAAAAGAATGTCATGACCTAATAATCCTGTAAATACCACATTTTACCTTAAACCGTTCTTGAGAAAAATTCTGGACAAATATTCATTTTAAATTTAGAAAATCGGCCATAACTTCGGACCGGAAGTAAATTTTTCAAAAAACGGAATTTTATGTAAACTTCATATATCAGCCTACTATCATGTGAAAAATTGTGAAAATCTATCCAACCATCTCTGGTTAATCGCGCTCACAAAATTTGGGAGGAATAATAATAATAATAACTAGAAAAACAGTTGCGAGAATCAGAGGTCTTCCGTCCGATTCGGAAGAAAGCGTAAAATCGAGCTAAAAATGTAAAAAAAAAAAAAAAAAAAGATTCGCACACAAGGGGGATTGAACCCAAGTCGCCAGCAGGAAATTCCAAAGCACTTAATATTACGCTATCAGGACCTCTACTCTAAATCTACTTGAATATATTATGGAAACAGTGCTTCTCTCTTAAAATTATGAAAGGTGGGTCACTATTCAAAATTTAGCGCCAAACGCAACGAGTTAATCTTGAGCCTTTTCTTTGGAATTTTCTATTGTATAGGTGTGATAGCTTCAATGAAATTAAAAAAAGAAAGCTCATAGCCTTAAGATTCGAGGTTTAGAAAGTATATTTAACACATTTTACATGAATTCCATATTGTATATATGCAAATGTAACACTTAAGCAGTGAAACAGTTATGATTTTTTTTCAATTTCCAGTTCATCCCCAAAGTGAACTATCTCGATTAGTTAATCGAAAAAGGTTGTGTCGTTTCGCCGAAGAATATGGCTTTCCCTACGACAGTCAAGGAATCAGATATCATTTATGCTCAGTAACTTGAATCAGGTCTTTGAGATATAAGAATGCTTAAATAAAATCCATGAAGCGATCTTTAAAAAAAATGTTTTCTTATATTTTGTTTTATTTATTAGTTTATTATGACACAAATGTGTATAGGAAAAACAATGGTTAAGATATATACTGACAATATTAATATTCTTTTTTGAGAAAGTATTATGCATAAGTATGATTTAAAATCTGTTTTTCCGTGATGCACAAAAGATATTTGGTATCGAATTTCATTTGCACGTTAAGTCTTTTCTTTTTCTACATTGAAAACCAGCCAAACCAATTATAGAAGACGTTAGTTTGACACAGAAATGCAACGAAACTACGACGTGACAGTCCAAGTATTCCTTTACATTTCATTTATTCTTATGTTGCTTTCGTTCAAGCAAACGCTCGGCTGCCTACGTAAACCCCTATTGCGAAATATCGGCGTTGTCAGAGAGCGCCGCCATTTTGGACCCGCTTCAGATTTTTGAATGCTAATATCTAGAGTTTGGATTTATCAACATTCAAACAAATTATACAGTAAGCATTATGAGGAAATGTTTCTATTAACATACCAAAAATAAATGAAAAATACTGAAAAAGAAAAAAGTTGTAAAATACGATTTTTTTTTAATTTGCATTTCGTAACGACCGGAAGTATTGACGACGCACGAGAAGGTGATTCTGCAAACCACAAAGTGACAAACTATTGCGTCTCCAATAAGTCTCCAGATCATATCTTTAGCCATTTTTGAGAATCCGACAAAATTGCATTTTAAAATCAGGAAAGTGTCAATAACTTGGCACCAGAAGCGAATTTTCAAAATTTTTCTACGGATGTAACAACTTCATATAATGAGACATATTTTGTGAAAGTTTCATGAAAAACTGCTGAATAGTTTTCGAGAAATCGCCTGCACAAAATTTTGTCAAAAAAAAGAATAATAATAATAATAACTAGAACGATCTCGTTGCGAGCAACGAGAGGTCTTCCGTCCGATTTTTAAATAAAAATCGAAAAATCTAGCAGAAAAATTGATAAAAAAAATACGAACATTTGGGGGAGCGAACCCGGGTCGCCCGCGTGACAATCCAACTCGCTAACCATTCGGCCATTGAAAACACCGCTTCAAATTTTTCAATGCAAATATCTCGAGATTGCCTTTTTCGATTCTAAAAAAAATTACATATTACGCATTTGCAATTTAGTCTTTATTTAAATTAAAAATACCAAAGAAAAATATTGAAAAACAAAAAAATTGAAAAATTGTATTTTTTGAATATGCTTCCAGTAGAAACCGGAAGTGCTGACGACGCACATAAAAGCAATTCTACAAACCACAAAGTCATGATCTATCATCTCTAATAAGTCTCCAGATTATATATTCTCAGCCATTTTTGATAAAAGTGTGCAACAAAATCGCATTTTAAAATCAGGAAATCGTCCATAACTTGGCACCGGAAGCTTAATTTTCCAAAAAAAAAATAATACAGGCTGCACAACTTCATGTAAAGACGCATATTTTGTGAAATTTTCTTTAAAAACCGCTGAATGGTTTTCGAGAAATCGCGTGCACAAAATTTTGTCAAAAAAAGAATAATAATAATAATAATAACTAGAAACGAAACTCGTTGCGAGCAACGAGAGGTCTTCCGTCCGATTCTGAAAAAAACCCCGTTAAATCAAACTGAAAAAGTGATTTTGAAAAATCGGACATAAAGGGGATTGAACCTGGGTGGCCGGCGTGAAAACTTGATACCCATGACACCTTCGGGAACCCGCTTCAATTTAAAATGCGATATCGCGAGATTGCTTTTTTGATTCTAACAAAAATTACATTTTTTTACAAAAATCAGTGTGAAATTATAAAATGAAAGCTAGCTTGCAAAACTTTGCCCAAGAATATCACATCGAAATTTGTTACTTGATTTTAAGAGTAATTTTTTAGGAGATATAATCTATCACTGATGAACAAATGATACTGTTTACTTTCTTTTATTCGATATGTATTCAACTTTCTATTCCATGCAACTCCATATACAGGCATGCCAATGCTATCTATTACTGCACTTCTGTTGTCATTTGTCTACTAATTAAATAAGTCGGGTCACGATACATTTTTTCGCACCAAACATCATGAGTAGTTCTTAAAGCTATTCCTTTGAAATGTTTGATCTATTGAATGGATGTGATAGCTTCAATAAAATTTAGAAATATATGTTCTTAACACCGGAACTTCGAGCTTTAGAAAGTATATTTATCACATTGTACAAATATAATATCGTATACAGCCAAGTAACATTAAAGCAGTGAATTCGGTAAAAATTTTCCACGAATTTTGTATCCTGTTTACCCCCAAAGTGGACTCTCTCGAATAGTTACAGATTCGTGAAAAGACTTGAATGTTTCGCTGAAAAAAATCTCCAACGGTCAAGGAATCAGATACTATTTATGTTCAATAACTTGCATTTATTACAAAAATATTCAGACAGAAGCAATTCTAATAGACTTTTGAGGAAACCTCGGATTAAAACTATAATCTGAAACAGAAATTCAACGTAATTTCGACGTGACAATCCAATGAATCCTTTACATGTCATTGATCTTTATGGTAGAAGTTTCTTTCATCCAAACGCTCGGCTGACCTTCTAGACCTGACTTGCCTAATGGCGGAGTTTACTGAGACAGCCGCCATTTACCCGCTTCAGATTTTCAAATGCGAATATCAGGTGTGTGGATTGATCAATTCTAAATTAAATTATATATTAGGCCTTTCCAGTAGATCTCCTTTAATGTTAGTTATATCAAAGAAAAGTATTGAAAAACAAAAAAGTTGAAAAAATGCATATTTTTAATTCGCTTCCTGTAGCGACCGGAAGTACTGACGACGCAAACGAAGTCAAAATTGCACATCTATAACTCATGGTCTATCATCTCTAACAAGTCTCCAGTTAATATCTTGAGCCGTTTTCGAGAACATTCGAAGACAAAATTGCATTTTAAAATCAGGAAATTGCCCATAACTTTGCACTGGAACCGAATATTCCAAAGAACGGAATTTTATATAAAATTCAAATAATGACCTATAATTCCTGAAAATTTCATTGAAATCTACCAAATAGTTTACGAGAAATCGCCTGCACAAAATTTGGTCAGAAGAAAAAAGAATAATAATAATAATAATAATAACTAGAAACGAAACTCGTTGCGAGCAACGAGAGGTCTTCCGTCCGATTCAGAAAAACAACGTAAAATCAAACTGAAAAAGTGATTTTAAAAATCGGACACGGGGGACCGAACCCGGGTCGCCAACGTGAAAATCCATTGCGGTACCCATTACACCTTTGGGAAGCTTCAAATTTAACATTCGAATATCGCGAGATTGCTTTTTTTGATTCCAACATACATTCATTTTTTTTTTAATTCAGTTTGGAATTGTAAAATGACAGCCAGCTTGCTAAACTTTGCTCAAGATGATCACGTATCTGTTACTTGAGTTTTAACAGTAACTTTTAGGTAGATAATCTATTAGTGATGAACAGATGATACTGTTTTCTTTCCTTTTTTCGATATGTATTCAACTTTTTATTCCATGCAACTCCATAAACAGGCATGCCAATGTTATATATTTCTACACTCTTGTCACCATTTGTCTACTACTTAAGTCGGGTCACGATACATTATTTCATGTGAAACGTCACAAGTAGTTCTTAACGCTATTCCTTTGAAATATTTGATCTATTTGATGGATTTGATAGCTTCAATGAAAATTAGAAATGTATGTTCTTATAACCGGAATTTAGAGCGTTAGAAAGTATATTTTAATTATCACTTTATACAAATATAATAACGTATACGGCCAAGTAACACTAAAGTGTTTTCCACGAATTTTGTATCCTGTTTTCCCCAAAGTGGAGATGAGTTACACGTTCATGAAAAGACTGGAATGTTTCACTGAAAAAAAAAATCACTCGCCCTCCGACGGTCAAGGAATGTGATACTATTTATGTTCTATAACTTGCATTTATTACAAGAATATTTATACCCGGTATAACCTTTAATAAACAATCTTTTAAAAAAATGTTTTTTCTTATTTTTGTCTTTTCTATTCATTTTCACAAGCCTGCGTGGAAAAATAAACAGAAGTCAAGTAATACTTCAGAAACATAGTGTCTAAATATTAAGTCAGGCAAGTTTCTTGAAAAGCTATTACTTATAACCATGGTTTAGGATAAGTTTTCCCTGGTGCAAAACAAAAGATTGTTGTCATCGTATTTCCACTTGTAGTCATGTTGTATTCTACTTTGAGATGCAGACAAAAGCAATTTCAATAGACGTTTGAGGAAAACTCATATTAAAACAATACTCAATGCAACGTAACTGCGATGTAGCAATCTAAAGAATCCTTTACATTTCATATATCTTTTTGGTAGAAGTTTCGTTCATCTAAACGCTCAGCTGACCTTCTAGAACCCGACTTGCTTAATGGCGGAGTTCACGGAGACGCCCCGCCATCTTGGACACGCTTCAGATTTTTAAATGCGAATATCTAGTGTGTGGATTGATCAATTCTAAAATAAATTATATATTAGGCCTTTCCAGTAGGGTCTCCATTAACATTAATTATATCAAAGAAAAATATTGAAAAACAAAAAAAGTTGAAAAAGTGCACATTTTGAATTCACTTCCTGTAGCAACCGGAAGTACTGACGACGCAAACGAAGGCAAAATTGCACATCTATTAGTCATGGTCTATCATCTCTAATAAGTCTCCAGTTTATATCTTGAGCCGTTTTCGAGAACATTCGAAGACAAAATTGCATTTTAAAATCAGGAAATTGCCCATAACTTGGCACTGGTACCGAATTTTCCAACAAACGGAATTTTATATAAAATTCATATTATGACCTATAATTTCTGAAATTTTCATTGAAATCCACCGAGTAGTTTACGAGAAATCGCCTGCACAAAATTTTGTCTAAAAGAAAAGAATAATAATAATAATAATAATAAGAAACAATAGAATCACTATAAGGTCTTCCGTGAAGACGGAAGACCTTAATAAGAAACAATACAATCACTATAAGGTCTTCCGTGGAGACGGAAGACCTTAATAAGAATAATAATAAGAAACAATAGAATCACTATAAGGTCTTCCGTGAAGACGGAAGACCTTAATAATAAAAAGAAACAATACAATCACTATAAGTCTTCCGTTGTGAACGGAAGACTTAAAAAGAAACAATACAAACACTATAAGTCTTCCGTTGTGAACGGAAGACTTAATAATAAGAAACAGAGTAAAAACAATATGTTCCCCAACTTCGTTTGGGGAACATAATAACATATAACAATGGCAATTAGCACAATTCTGAGCATGAGTGACAGATGGCTTGGATGGAATAACTCATGACATGTTGAGTAAATTGATTAAATAATTAATTGCCAGATTCGGAGTTACATAGTAATTAGCATAATTAAAGTTTTTCAAGTTGTTTAAAGTAATTACAGTAAATTAAGAGTATATTTTTAAAGTCAGCTAAAACATATGTCACTAAAATTGTTTCTATCAAAAATCACAACGTGATAATTCCCTCTCGCTTCGGAAAATGAGACGTCCTCGTCTCAGGAATATCCGGAACTGAAATGCGCAGCACTGGGTTGTTGGTACCAGTAACTCTTGGTAGGTGTTGGTAGCGGAAGAAAATGATGTCTTTTGGTAACACGCTTAGCTGAGTTGAATTTCCCATTTCCGTTGTTCGTTGGTTTTGATTGCTTTGCAATGTTGATATTCGATTATGGAGGGCGGATGTCACTGTTTGGAGATTTTCACATTTTGTTATTAGTTCACTTATCTTTGTCTTTAAGGTCTTGTTTTCATTCTGCAACGCAGTTAGTTGGGTGGTATGGGCTGTTGATTTGAATAAATTGCAAATATCTTCTGAACTTAGCTCTTGAAATGGTAAGGATTTCACTAACCGCAACCTATCGTAATAATCCTTTATTCTTCTTGAATCCCTTCGCCGTTTGCTTACGGACTTAGTCTGCAGACAAAGTATGCTCTTCCTTTGCGTCTCCGCAACAGCAACACTCATCGGACTAGATTTGGTAGCAGTCCGAGAAAAACACACACCTGCAGTAGAATCGCATGTTGTTGCTGACTTGTTGTCAGACGATCCTACAGACGGATCGTCCCAGGTTTGTCTTCAAGCAGGCCCGTCCTCACCCTTTGGCTTGATCCTTTTTGATCGTTGAGTGATCGATGGACGCCACTGGAAATGATTTCCTTTGGGAGGAACAGTAAGGTGTTGTTGCAGAAGAAAAACATACTTGCGCATAATGACCAAGTTTTCCGCACACGAAACACTCGGAACGTGTAGCTGGACACGTGAAAAGGTGGCCGTGGAAGTAGGATTTCCCGCACCTATATCACCGTGGAAAGGATCCTGGTGTCGAGAAAATTCGTGCTGGTCCTGGTGTGATCCAAGGACGCGAAAGACAATGGCGCTGGTTAGATGTTGGGGAGGAGCGGTAAAGTCCTTTTCTCCAGGTTGGCATGGTGTTGTTGAAGATAGGTCGTCTCGGGGGAACTCGCTTAGTTGATGGTACTCAGGATCAAACTGCTACAAAATATAAGCAGCAGTACCGGGTGTTATACCCTTAGGATATCTCCACCAAATTATCACCGGGGAAAATTAAGTGTCAAACTTTCCGGCAACAATAAAACATAAAAATGCTAACGATGGAATAGCACTTTATTATAAACTTAGGTCGGTAGGGTGAATTCTGGAAATCCAAAAATTGCACCCGATCAATCCGAAGCCTAGGAGTTAACTGATTAACAATGATTCGTGTAAAATATAAATAATAACATATAACAATGGCAATTAGCACAATTCTGAGCATGAGTGACAGATGGCTTGGATGGAATAACTCATGACATGTTGAGTAAATTGATTAAATAATTAATTGCCAGATTCGGAGGCTGCATTTCATTTCCGGAATTTTAGGTAATTATCAACTTTTCATTTCCGAC